>NC_054476.1:5273024-5573024 GCF_017639515.1 Carcharodon carcharias | reverse complement strand
GTTTATGGTTAGGTACAGTCAAATCTTCCTTCCAGCACATCTCTTAAGACACAAGAACATTTACAGTTTTATTATTGGAACAAAAATTCAGTTCAGCCTGTTAGCGGGCTTGCGAAAAGCAACACACAATTACTCTGCCTAATTGAGGTGATGCAGGCAGCATGAAAACTTTGTGCTGTCTGCTCATCTAAATTTGCTTCTGAATGGCCGTATGTCCAGCAATGGAGCCCAGGCATGGGCATGCAGACCGCAAGTTTCAGCTAGCTTGCACTTCTTAAAGGTCACCTGCCCCTCTTAAAAGGAGCGGGTGGGGGTGGGGGGGGGGGGTGTCGGTGGGTGGGTGAGTGGTGCTGGGAGCGTTCATGTGGCAGCATCTGCTGGAATTGTTTTCGATAGTCTCTGAGGGAAGGAAGAAGGTTACCAATGAAAGAACAACAGGCCAGAGACAGAGTCCAATGGTGCAAATGTAACAGATTGATTATTAGGCAACATGTACAATGGGACCTGATTGTATTCTGTGTCATTTTTGCTTGAAATAGAATGATTTACTGGGCAAAGTATATTATCTCATTTCTGGCACATTAGATGAAGTAAAGCAAATATTCACAGTGAGACAGATAATCTCAGAATTACAAATGAGGCTGGGATTCTAATTCCACTGGGATTCTAACCTAAAACCTTCTAACTATGTGTGCAGCACACTCGGTTGTTGATTATTAATTATTTCCAATTTACTTTGCAGGTATTGAGTATCACTGGCTCTAGTGAAGGTCCATGTGATTGTGTTGGCTACTGTTTTGGGTTGTTTTGATGCAGAACATTCTACTTCATACAAAGCATCAGAAATGTCATGTAAGTACATGGGTTGAATCGCGGAAGTTTTCCTTTCTGAATGGAAAATTAAAAAGCTTCTTGTGAACAATTGTTTTTACATTTTTCCCTCTGGTCTGTAAAAAACATCTATACAGTATAGAATTAACTTTAATGTATTAAATATTATCTGTGCAACCTCCTAATCGGTTTTCAGCTCGGACAAACTGATTAAGACAACCTTGGGCTTTCTCTCAGTCAAGCAGGTAATGTTCAATTTAGAAAGGATTCATTGGTCCAGAATTTACTGAAAAAAATAAGGTGTAAACAATGCACAACATTATTAATATACAAATTAGTCAACAACTTTTAGTGAGGAAAAGCCACCCTGTGAATTGTCACAAGTTGCACGATGATTCGCACCACTTTGTCATTAGCTTTCTGCAAACGGCATCCCACCCCTAAATTCCACGTGATGCACATGAAGTTGCAGCATTTGTATATTAATTGTCCATTGCATTTTCCACAGTAATTGTCTAGTAATTAATAACATAAGTAACCTTTTAATTACATGATAATTGTTAATGAGTGACAATCACCTCTCTTGCCCAGAAAGTGAATAATTGGAAGTGTGGAGGCTCATACCTTCTGGGAATTAACTGTTTTTGGAGATGTTAACCATGTCAAACTGTTAAATTAAAAAAAAAGTTTTACTTTTACTTTCTACCTTTTATCTCAATCTACTTTTTCTATTCCTTTATTTGTCCTTCCGCAGCTGATTTGATGGCGGTCTTGTTGTGCAGTGGGTAGCATCTCTACCTCTGAGCCAGAAGCTCCGGGTTTGAGTCCCACCCAAGCACTTGATGGCCATGGAAGGTGCGTTCACAACATGACCAAACAGGTTGAGTATTAACCTGCAAATCCTTCCAACACATGCCATTGGCAGGTGGTAAGAGTGGAGCAATGCCTGGTCAGCCATGTGATGGAAAGAAAGTTGGAGCCTCTACCATCACAGGCAACAACATGCATGTAAAAGTGCATGTTCCACAGCAACCTGGGCTCCCTGAGTGATCTGTAACGCAACACCACCACCACCTGATTTGACATTGAATTCACCCATTCTAATTCACCTCCCTTCTCAGCCCTTCCCCTGTTCATTTCCTAATTCCTAGATCTCATCGGATAAGGAGGTTCACTTTTAACCCTATCGTTCACCAGGTTTACACACCCCTGTTTCCCTCAGCATATTATCATCAGCTTGCACTTCCAGCAATTTTGTGGACAAAAGTTTTTGAGCTGAAGGGTTCAGCAGCAAGTCTAGCTAACAGGACATGATGTGAGATTCCCGACTCCTGCAAATTCCGGGCCAGTAATATTTTTTTTCAAATGAAAAATAAGTGTAACTGAGCATTGTTCATTTATTTTTTCTCTTTCCTCGAAATGGATAGGTAGATTTTAACTTTTACCAGCGAGCAGATATCTTGATAAATGGATTGGTTACTGGTTATACATCCCACAAGACTTAGATTGGCTGAGTTGGAGAATGAGTAAATGATCTGCTCTTGCTGTTTTTTTAGCCCAGTCGTGAAAGTTAAAATCCACCTCTAGAATGTTGTGATTCTATGAGGCTGCACCTCATGGTGCTGCCTTACCAGTGACTGGCTCTTGACAATTAATCCTGCTGAGCCCTAATGCCACTTTTTCTATCACATATTCTTGCTTGAGGTAACTTGCTTGTTGAGATTTGTCACCCCACTGGACAGAGTTATTTAAATTCTCAAAATGGTCTACAGGTTAACAAAGGACATCCAGTTCAAGTGACAATCATCAATCAAATCATGAACTTGGATATCCAACACTAGAACCGATCATTTGCATTATTCTGAAATGAGTGCTCAATCGATGGGCAAATATTTTGGTATTACTTGCTGCATTTAAGCCTAAGCAAGAATGGATGATAGGAAATTAGAAATATGTCAGTGTTCATAATGATATCATTGCAATGTTTGGTCTGTATTCCTTGTGACTAAGACAGTTTGTGACCTATGAACTTTAAGATGTCATACTTACATATAAAATTGTAAAAACCCTACAATTAATCTATTCTGTTGAATTTGTTGAATAGTTCAGAAATGAGTAAGGGCGAGTGTATTATTTATTTCATTAAATGCTGTGAATTAACTTGGCAAAACGTGAGACAGAAGAAAAATTAAGAGTCCGAGTTGATTGCTACATATATGTGTATCATTAGCTAATACAGTTTGTTGTGCAATAACTGTATCCCTATTGGTGGTGGCACAAGGTCTCATTACAAAACAGCAAAGACTCTTGGAGCTAATGGAGTCTTGATGGATCAATTCTACTGGTTGCCTCTCAAATGCTTCATGACCAAAGCAACGTAAATGTATCTCATTCCTACTCAACTAAAAGTCTGCAGGCTTTGAAATGAAACATGCCTAAAAGCCTACATGCTGCTTTGTTCGAAGAATGGATTTGAAATCAAGTATTACCTATGGACTAATGGCTGCAGCAGAGTTTTCCAGCTGAGCCTGAAGCTTCTCCATTCTTGTCCTTTATTTTGCCTTGAAACATGCAGTTGAAATAATGGCTGCATTTCCCTATGCTGCAATGAAACCCACACTCAAAAATTAAAATAGCATTCACTGTAAAAGTTGTTACTTTTTGAAGTATAATGTTTTCAAAAAGATGGCACAAGAATTGAGAAATTGCATGGCAGAACATAAACTGAATTCAATTTTTCTTTATTCAGAAACTTTCCAAATCTTTGGCTAGAGTTCAGAATACAACTTTTTGAATGCTACAAAGCTCTGTTGGGTGAGAAATGCCAATTAATTATTGACTAAAGTGTTGGCTCAGAGATCAACAGCGTATCTTGTCAGCCAAGCTGTTTTCTTCCATTCTCGCTTTCGGATGTAATCTGTATAATGTGAGGAACAAATTAAAATATTTATCTCATTTACTGGGCTTCTCTGATGTATACTCAATTGGCAAAAGTAGCTGTTGCTGATTGACTGCTTATATTTCTGTCGTTTAGTTTGCAGGGTTTTTTGGTGGAACTTTCAACATATTCCAGACCTTTCCAATCATACCCTTTTAACTATTGTAGCTAATCAAAGATGGTTGAAAATGGCAAAGATTTGTGGCATAATATATACATGGTAGTCAGCAGTAAACTGGATGATGAAGGATGATTTACTTTTTACAATTAGATATAAATTTTACCTGAAAGCTAACATGTAACACCTATCATGCACCATCTGAGGGTTTTCCTCACAAGCAAGAATGAAATACAATTTTTGCTTATTATTGTGGACCTTGTAAAGTGATCCCCAAAGGTTTGACAATATTCTTGTACATTTTTCTGCAACAGATTTTTCTCAACAAAGTAACATTACATGTTATAATAGATTAAGCCAGGTAATCCCGCAAACTACTAAGATTTGCGTATCTCGGTGCTAAAAGTGGACGTATCTCTTTAAACTTTAATGCACATTTTTCAAAGAAATAGTTAAAACAACTGACTTTGTTATTTTTCTGAGTTATACATGCTACTAGACATGGCAAGGGCAGAAAATGTGTATTGCTATGCTTATACCTCAGATTCTGGAAATATATAGACGTCTCAGATTGAAATTGGAACAAATGCACCCTGCAGAGGAAATAGATTGAAATAAAGAATGGTTCTCAATAATGTTATGAAAATATAAGCTGTGTACATCAGTGTTGCGAACGTTCAGTTGTTTTTGTTAGGAATGGAGCTGTCTATTCAGGCAAGACTTGAATCGATTCATAAATGAGTGAGGAATTGGTTCTGCAAAGTGAACATTGCAGCATCTCTCTAAATCTAAGGATTTTAATCTAATATCCTCTGACATAGTTGTTCAGGTAACATGAAATAGAAAATGGTGACTATCCATTATCAGGAACAGAAACCTCTACTTCAGTAGAATCACCTGATTCTGACCTCCATCATTCGTCTAAGTCCAGCTCATCCAGGTCTCTGCCACCCACATCCTATTCTTTGGTGAGTGTTGACATCCCACTCAGCAATCAAAGTAATCACTGCCGAGCTTTACCATTTCCTCACTTGCTGCCTACACATGTGCAGGTCAGAACTGGGGATGTTCATTGTACAGTGTTCATGCTATTTGTGACTCCTCAGATACTGAAACAGCTCGTGTCTATAGGCAGCAAGGCCTGGACAACATTCAGGCTTGGGTTGATACATAGCAAGAAATATTTGTGTCATGCAAGTGCTAGGCAATGGCCAACTCCAAGGAGAGAAAATCTAGCAATTTACCCTTGAAATTCAATGGCATTACCATTGCTGAATCCCCCACTATCTACATCCTGCAGGTTAGAATTGACCAGAAACTGAACTGGACCTGCCATATAAATACTGTGGCTTCAAGAGCAGGTCAGAGGCCGGGAACTCTGCGGCCTCCTGTGCCCTCAAAGCCTGTCCACCATCTACAAGACAAAAGTCAGGAGTGTGATGGAATAGTCTCCACTTGCCTGGATGAGTGCAGATCCAACAACAGTCAAGAAGCTCAACGCCATCTTGGACAAAGCAGTTGGCTTGATTGGTACCCCATCCACAAACATTCAATCCCTCCACCACCGGCGAACAATAGCAGCAGTGTGAATCACCTACAAGATCCACTGCAGCAATTCGCCAAGGCTCCTTCCAAACCTGTGAACCCTACCACTTAGAAGGACAAGGCTAGCAGATGCATGGAAACACCACCATCTGCAAGTCTCCATCCAAGTCACATACCATCCTGACTTGAAACTATATCACCCTTCCTTCACTGTCGCTAGGACAAAATCTTGGAACTCCCTTCGTAACAGTACTATGGGTGTACCTACACCAGGTACACTGCAGTAGCTCAAGAAGGTGGCTCACCACCACCTTCTCAAGGGCAATTAGGGATAGGCAACTAATTCTGACCAGGCCAATGATGTCAATAGTCCACAAAAGAGAAAACAGAAAATCTGGAATTAGAGGATATTGACCAAGAATGGGACATGGCTGATTTCCTCTTAATTCATTAGCACCTAGGTGAATCTATCAAGATCCTGGCTGAGGTCAGATAACTCAGCATAATTTGGAGAATGAATCTAGAATCATTGTCCATATGGCTCATTTACTCACTATCAAATCTGCTGATCTAACGGAGATTACAAATACCTGACTGTTTGGCAATAGTCAGTAATGTAATACGAACACATGAGTGCAGTATCAATAGAGCTGTTGCATTCCAATATGCCCCTCAGCTTGTCTGATAGCATTTTTCCATATGTCCATCTCTTGTCTCTTTTGACCTACTTCTGTGCCCATAGACCTATATGTATGTATCGTGCTGTCTTATACCTTTACTCAGTTGTCTGTGTTGATGTTCTTGATTCAAACTCCACTACTATCTGCTATCTTAGTACTATTCTGTCTGTCTGACTATATGTAATTTGGCTTACCTGGTAACCCCTCTCTCTCTCTTTCTCTAATAGTATATCTATCTGTCAGACTACCGTCACTTATTGTATCTTTATTTATCTTGGTGTTCTCTCTATTTGCTTTCTGTTCTATTTTGCAATGAATGATGTCCCGCTAGTTCTGCCTCTTTCTGTGATTTCCACATGGAAGGTAATAAGCACAAGAAATACCCATCTCCATTTTTGGTGACGTTTATGATAAATGTGAAAAGGGACAGAGCACCAGCCTTATTAGGATCCACCATAAATTCCTTTCCAAATGGCACAGATTTTTCTCAGACAACGTATCTTATAAAGAAGTTGAAATACATGCCTGTTTTTACATTGATCTTACTAGCTAGGCCTGAGAATTAGCTTTCGCAAGAAATTAATAGACAATTAATGAATGGCACTCAACATAATTATTCAGGGCCAAAGGGAAGGGTGCAACATTGAAATTCCTTGTTATCTTATGTCATGAAAATGAAAGTTTGAAGTCATTAAACCATCCTTTGTAAACTTTAAACATAGTTTTTTTTTTATTTATTCATGGGATGTGTGTCACTGACAAGGCCAGCATTTATTGCCCAGCCCTAATTCCTCTCGCAAAAGAGGAACTGAGTCATCTTCGTAATCACTGCTGTCAGGATTGTGAAGGTACTATTGTTGGGTAGGCAGTTCCAGAATCCTGAGCTACTCACAATAAAGGAACAATATATTTCCAAGTCAGGATGATGTGTGCTTCGGAAAGAAATGTGGAGTTTGTTGAGTTCTGGCGACAGGTCATGGACTTCAAATACTGGGCTGAATTTCCCTGAGATGGGGTTAGTGGTCGGAGGCTGGGAAAACAAGGAAACCATGTTAGGACAGTTTCCTAATGCATTCCCATCTCTGGAGGAACATCCCAGGGCGGGCGAGCAAGAAAGCCAGCTGCCTGCTCCACTTAAGAGCCCAATTAGGAGCCATTTTCTGCTGGAGATGATATCTTCCCTTCATAGGAGTGTTCTGCCACCAGGAGGCCACCAGACCAGGAGGCTCCATGCCGCAGTAAAGGCCACCGCCATGGCCAGCATCAAGGAGAGGCTCCCTCTACATACCTAAGACCCTATCTAGTGTGAGCCTCTTCAATCTAATGTTTGCAGAAGGTAGTGGTGTGTGCAACCATGTGAACATGCTCTGCTGCTCTCCCACCTTCCTCAGCTGTTTCCACCTCACTGGTTGTGCTGCCAGCCACACATCACTGCAACTCCGTTCATTGGACTTCTTTCTTTCTTGGTCCACCTGCAGCCCATTCCATAGAGTTCTCAGATTGACCTCTTAATTGGCGGTTAGATTTTCTCTTGTTGGAGATGGTCATTGTCCAGCACTGGTGTGGCACGAATGTTACTTGTCACTCATCAGTCCAACTCGAATGCTGCCTGGATCTTGCTGCATGTTGGAATAGTCTAATTCAACATTTGAGAGACTGCAAATGCTTAAGGAAATACAATCAGGAACGTTTTCTCATGTATTGTAACACATTCTGATGCCATTTAAAAGTACCAAAGATACAGGAATTAGCATGCAGATCTCCATGAGGAGAAATAGAAAAGAAATGTTGTAAATCACCAAAAATAGGACTTTGCGTCTTACTGTCCCTAAGAATTTATGGATAAATTTATGCCTGATTAGCAGATGAAAATTGCAGTCTGACCGTTTGCTTGGGGAGCAGGACTAACTTAATGAGTTAAATGGTGTTATGGTGAACGTAACTTGGGAATGAAGCATATGATGGAGAATAGTTTGAACATAGCGGTGTTCAACCATAAAATTGACGTAAGTGACTTGCTCACAAATCTCTTTAAAAAAGATACAATTTTTGTGCCAGAAATTATGACAAAATTCCAGGCCAGCACGTTTCATCAAATTTTCAATGGTGGTAAAATCAAATGTTGCAAAGGCAATATTGTTATGTGGGGTAGTGGTAATGTCACTAAAACTAGTAATCCAGCAGCCCTGGTTAATGCTTTGGTTTAATTAATGCTTTAAGTATAAAAGCTGGGAAGTCATGCTGCAGCTGTATAGAACATTGGTTAGGCCACACTTGGAATATTGCATGCAATTCTGGTCACCACATTACCAGAAGGATATGGAGGCATTGGAGAGGGTGCAGTGGAGGTTTACCAGAATGCTGCCCATTCTGGAGGTTATTAGCTATGAGGAGAGGTTGGAGAAACTCGGATTGTTCTCACCAGAGTGACGGAGATTGAGGGGCGACTTGATAGAAGTTTACAAAATTATGAGTAGCATGGACAGAGTAGATAGTCAGAAGCTTTTTCCCAGGACGGAAGAGTCAATTACTAGGGGACATAGATTCAACGTGAGAGGAGAAAACTTTAGAGGAGATGTGCGGGGCAAGTTTTTACGCAGAGGGTAGTGAGCGTCTGGAATTCTCTGCCAGAGGAAGTGGTGGAAGCAGGTACGATAGTGGTGTTTAAGAGGCAGCTTGACAAATACATGAATAGGATGGGAATAGAGGGATACGAACCCCAGAAGTGCAAAATGTTTTAGTTTAACAGGCAATATGATCGGCGCAGGCTTGAAGGGCCGAAGGGCCTGTTCCTGTGCTATACTTTTCTTTGTTCTTTGTTCTTTGTTCTTTGACAGGGGTTCAAATCCCATCATGTCAGCTGGTGGAATTTAAGTTCAATAAATAAGTCTGAAATAAAAGGCTGGTCTCATTAACGATGGTCATGAAACTATTGTCAATTGTTGTAAAAGCCCATTTGGTTCACCAATGTCCTTTAGGGAAGGAAATCTGCCATCTTTACTTGGTCTGACTGACATGTGTCTCCAGACCCACAACAATTTGATTGAATGTATGAACAAGGAGCTCGACCCCTCGAGCTTGCTGCACCATTTAACAAGATCATGACTGATCTGATAGTAACTTCAAATCTGCCTCCCGCCTACCCCCGATTACCTAACACCCCCTTGCTTACCAAGAATCTAACCACCTCTTCCTTTAAAATATTCAAAGACTCTACTTCCACCGCCCTTTCAGGAAGAGAGTTCCAAAGACTCATGACCCTCTGAGAGAGAAACATTCGCCTCATCACCATTTTAAATGGATGGCCCCTTATTTTTAAACTTAACTGTCCTCTGAAATGCTCGAGCCAAGCACTCAGTTCAAGGGTGACTAGGGTTGGCCAACAAATGCTGTTGTTGCCATTGACGCCCACATCCGATGAAGGAATACATTTTTTAAAAAAAAGCTTCAATAACATTTTGGAACATTGTTAGCCATTGGTACAAGAAGGAAGTTTGACATCAGCCTTTCAGTATTCACCCAGTGTGTTTGAATAAGTGTATTCAACGTGGCCTGAGCTGGTCATTTGTCATGCACGTTATGCCCTGACATCAGCAGAGTCATAAAGCTCTGTCATTCCAGAGGCACTGACATTTTCAAATATTCAGATTACTTCTTTTCCTCACGAAAAGGGTTACGTAGCCTGAATAAAAATCCTGTAAGCATTTATGTTTTTTTGGCGCTGGGTGGGGGGGGGGGGGGGGGTTGGTTGTGCGGCGATGAAGTTGGGGCTTGTGAAGAGTTTGGAGGCAGATTACTGTCCAACAATAATGTGCGTAGCTAATTTGGCACCATTGATTTTGACATCAGTGCAGTTTATATTGTGGTGTGAGTTTCAGCAGCAAAGACCATTAGCCTCATCTGCCTGCTAAGGGATGTAGGCTCAGTGATTCAAAGCTCTTTATTATGCGCATCTCATTCCCCGATTGGTGGGTTAACAGCCGCTGACGATATCAGGAAGGATTTCACCCAACCTGCCTGTAGAAAAGCGAAAGAAAAAACAGCAAAGAGCATTTTCAAATTATATGGTTGAAGAGTACACTGAATCAGAACTATATAAAAAGGAATAGTAATGGTGCAATATTCTATTAACAGGTTATGTTATAAGTCCAATTAAATCCACTAAAGCGGTAATAATTCAGTGGCCATTAACTCCTGTTTGGCTCATGAGTAGGAAGGACTGTAGCTGAGTATTTAGTGCTTGTTACCTTTCTTGAGCATCGGTTGAAACTCTGCAAAGCATCCTGTTAATTGTGCCAGTTAAGATGAATGCTTTGTAATGTCACAGTCACAGGGTCAGTTTTATTGCCCAGAATACGGCTGCATCAGTGACTCTTGAGCACCACATTCACCTGCACTGTTGGCATGCTGCACCGCAAACTTAACTATTCTCCTACCCACTTCACAAACCACAAAGTCACTTGCTCATCCTGCTTTCTACCCTTAATGTCACCATTAGCACATCCTTTAGCTAATATCACCACCGTCAACACCCCTTTGACCTTTTGTCTATGACATCTTTGACAATCTCTTCTTTGTCTCCACCTATCACTGGCCCTCTATCCAGCTTCACCTGCAGCCCCCCGCCCCCCTTAAACAGCTTATATTTCACCACATTTCTATTTCTCTTTAGTTCTGATGAAGAGTCGTACGGACTCGAAACGTTAACTCTGTCTTCCACTCCACAGGTGCTGTCAGACCTGCTGAGTTTTTCCAGCTATTTTTGTTTTTTGTTACAAAGCTACATGACTTTGAAGACAAAGGCCCAGAATTTCTCTCCTCAGGCAGGTGTGCAGAGTCAGGAAAATGTCCAGCTCCCGCACTCGCATCGGGAAAAACTGCCCTGAATAACGGGGTCTTCACTCCGGGTGGGGTGTGGGTACATGCTGGAGTCGGTCCCACTGCCCCCAGAAACAGTTTCAGGGCAGCCACAGCGGATGCCGAGTGCCAACATGGGCTGGTTATAAGGCTGGTGCTCTGGACTTCGTCCCAGTGTGTGTGGTTGAATATTAAGCCCTCTAGCCTTTACCCCCCACATGCCCTCAATTCACCACACACTCCCCAAATGCCCCATCCAAGCCAGCTCATGGCAACACATGCCTCCACCCAATCTCCAAAGGCCCCTCATACCTTACATGCCAACCCATGCCTTCCCATTCATTCCCCATGGCCCCTTGTAATACCATGCCAACTTTGCAACAACTCATGCCAATATAAGCCACCCAATCATCCCAAAAGCCCCTATTCCAACTTAGTGCCAACCCAAGCCAATCAATGCCCCTCCCACTCATCCCCTTGGCCCCTTATAGCACCTATTCCAACTTCATGCCAACTCATGCTAATCGATGCCATCCCCCACTCATCTCCATGGCCCCTTTCTGCTCCTATACCAACTTTATTCCAATGAATGCAAACCCATGCCTCCACATGCTATCCTTTGCACTTATAGCCTCCAGGCCAATTCAGTCAGTATCCACATGGGCATACGTTGGGAGCTACGCTGAAATGAAATAAAATAACATTCTAAGTATCTGTATCAGACTTCATTACATAAAGATGTCTAATTTAAAAAAGCCATTCAATAAATTAAAATCTCCTCAAGTGCTTAATCCCTTGTTTACAAAAAAAACATTGTGTTCATAGCCTTACATTAAAGACAGCTAATCCCTTCATAACTTCTTGGAGCCATGAATCAAACTGTGAACTTACAGCTCCTCACCCCCCGCTGTGATAACGACAGGTTGTGGAAGCAAACAGTAATAATACTATGATGAAAGCCCTTAGGGTTCTGTCAACAAGTGGCTATTTGTACTGCAAGCACCAATTTTATTCAACTCAGGGACAGAGTAGTTTTTTTTTGCCTCAAAATTTAAAGGGCAAGGGATTTAAATAACATGACAGCTTGACAGCTCCACAGACCTTATCTGACTTCTACAAGTAGTCACATCTACGCTTATAAATTGGGAAATGGGCCTCACTTCAGTGAAAATGTGACTGTTTGAACTTAGCACTGAGTTCAGATATCCCTTCCATGTTTAGATTTCCCCATGTGTTAATCACATCCAATCCCTTTCTCCTACCAGAGAAAATATGTGTCAAAAGTAGGGCCAGGACTTCTGGATCTTGGGTTCCAGTACCAGTTTGGATAAGGCAGGAGTCTCCACAACTCCATGAAAATCCAGGTCAAATTCTAAACACTTGATTTTCAATCCTGGCCAGAATGGACCAATTAACAATAGTGATAATGAACTTACAGTTATGTTCCTGAAATGCTCCTGCCAGCCTCCATTTTAACCTTGCAGGTTTTTCATTTGGAACAGGTTCCCGTCATATACAAACCTCGCTCTTTTCAGAAAATTGGGGTCCTGTGAGACAATGCAACTTCAACTAAAACTCTTAGAAGTCTCACCTGCTGAGTAAGTTGCCATTAAGTCCTTGCAGGAATTGTGTCTCAGAGCATGGAAGCTAAATTTAAAGGAACACTTTATGATGCGGGACAATGCAGCACAGAATCTTTTTTGCTGTCTTGATTGCCAAGAGAGTTACCCCAGCTTCCGGATCTTTTCTTCTACACATCGTGTATATTTACCAGACTAGTTCCAGGGTTGGGGAATTTTAGCTCCAAGGTTAGGTTGGAGAAGCTGCAGTTGTTCTTGATGGAGCAAAGGTGATTGAGGGGAGATTTGATAGAGGTGTACAAGATTATGACAGGTTTGGATGAGGCAGACAAAGAAAAACTATTCCCATTCGCTGATAGTACAAGGACTGTGGGCTGGGGGCACATGCACACACACACACACACGCACGCACACACACACGCACGCACACACACACGCACACACACACACACACACACACACACGCACATGCACACACACACGCCCACACACACACGCGCACACACACACACACACACCCCCACACACGCACACACACACACGTACATGCACACACACACGCACACACACACACGCACATGCACACACACACGCCCACACACACACGCGCACACACACACACACACACACACCCCCACACACGCACACACACACACGCACATGCACACACACACGCCCACACACACACACGCACACACACACACACACACTCCCACACATGCACACACACACACACACACCCCCACACACTCACACACACACACACACGCACATGCACACACACATGCCCACACACACACACACACACGCATACCGATTGAAGGTTTTTGGCAGAGGGAATGTAAGGAAAAATATTTTTACGCTGTGGATGGTAATGCCCTGGAACTCACTGACTGAGGGTGGTGGAAGCAGAGACGATGAAGAATTTCAAAAGGAAATTGGATGGGCACTTGAGGGATATAAACTTGCAGGGTTTGGAGGATAGAACAGGGGGAATGGGACTGACAGGGTCGCTCCATGGAGAGTCAGCATATACACAATGAGCTAAATAGCCTCCTTCTGTGCCATAAATAACTCTATAACTCTACTCATTGACATTATCTGTTATTACAAGCCCCACCCCCCGCCCCACCCCTTTAAGTTGTTAGTCATCATTATGTTTAATTTGGGTAGGAGAATAAGAAGAATATTTGGAGGATGAAAAACAACAGCAACTCCTAGGTGGGCATTCCCAGCACATAGGATGTACACATCAGGAGTCACTTCCTTTGATTTATCTCAGAAGTTTGGGTTTCTCAATACATGTTATTGTAGACCTCTGCCCCCTTCTGTAACTAGTGGATCAGTAGGCCATGCTTTCCCTGTAGCAGCAAAATTCCCCAGAGCCCTTAGCTTCTTTCAGTCGATGATGAAGGATGGGAGCTACATCACCCAATCTGTAGCACGCCACTTTATTAAACAGCCCACCGACACCCGGTTCACCACCTCCCCATTCCCCTCAACAGGCAACAGAAGAGAGCACCAAGCTTTCCAGTTGTGAGTGGGGGCTTCCCTCACAATTGAAGTAGACTGATGGGGCGGTAATTGGCCAGGTTGGATTTGTCCTGCTTTTTGTGTACAGGACATACCTGGGCAATTTTCCACATAGGCGGGTAGATGCCAGTGTTGTAGCTGTACTGGAACAGCTAGGCTCGGGTTGAAACAAGGTCTGGAACACAAGTCTTTAGTACTATTGCCAGAATATTGTCAGGTCCCATAGCCTTTGCAGTATCCAGTACCTTCAGCCGTTTCTTGATATCCTGTGGAGTGAATCAAATTGGCTGAAGACTGGCATCTGTGATGCTGGGGAGCTCTGGAGGAG
This sequence comes from Carcharodon carcharias, assembly GCF_017639515.1. Classification (NCBI taxonomy): domain Eukaryota; kingdom Metazoa; phylum Chordata; class Chondrichthyes; order Lamniformes; family Lamnidae; genus Carcharodon; species Carcharodon carcharias. The sequence goes on along the minus strand of NC_054476.1, from coordinate 5,558,614 downwards.
GCCGAGATGGATCATCCACTCGGTACATCTGGCCGGAGATTGTAGCAAATGCTTCAGCCTTTTCTTTTTCACAGCTGTGCTGGGCTTCTCCTTCATTGAGGACGGGGATATTTTTGGAGCCACCTCCTCCAGTGAGTTGTTTAATTGTCCACCACCATTCACGACTGGGTGTGGCAGGACTGCAGAGTTTAGATCTGATCCGTTGGCTGTGGGATCACTTAGCTCTGTCTATCACTTGATGCTTATGGTGTTTGGCACACAAGTAGTCCTGTGTTATAGCTTTACCAGGTTGACACCTCATTTTTAGGTGTGCCTAGTGCTGCTCCTGGCATGCCCTCCTGCACTCTTCATTGAACCAGGGTTGATCCCCTGGCTTGATGGTAATGGCAGAGTGGGGGATATGCCAGACCATGAGGTTACAGATTGTGTTCGAGTACAATTCTGCCGCTGCTGATGGCCCACAGCACCTCCATGGATGCCCAGTCTTGAGTTGCTAGATCTGTTTGAAATCTATCCCATTTAGCACAGAGGTAGTGCCGCACAACACGATGTGTTCCTCAATGTGAAGGCGAGACGTCGTCTCCACAGCGACTGTGCATAGTCACTTCTTTGATAATGTCATGCTTACGGCAGGTTGGTGAGAATGATTTTCCCTCACCACCTGCTGCAGACCTGGTCTAGGAGCTATAAGGACTCAGCCAGTCATGGTACTACCAAGCCACTCTCGGTGATGGACATTGAAGTCCCCCACCCAGGGTATATGCTGCACCCTTACTGCTTCCTTCAAGTGACGTTCAATATGGAGGAGCACTGATTCATCAACTGAGGGAGAACAGTACATGGTAATCAGCACAAGGTTTCCTTGCCCATGTTTGACCTGACACCATGAGACTTTGTGGGGTCCAGAGTTGATGTTGAGGACTCCCTGGGCAACTCCCACCCACCTGTATACCACTGCCACAGGACAGGACATACCCAGGTATGGTGATGGTCATGCCTGAGAAATTATCTGTAAGGTATGATTCCATGAAGATGGCTATGTCTGGCTAGTCTGTGACACAGCTCTGTTTTGGCACTAGCCCCCAGATGTTAGTAAGGAGGGCTTTGCAGGGTCAACAGGGTTGCATTTGCCATTTCCAGTGCCTAGGTCAATGCCTAGTGGTCCATCCAATTTCATTCTGTGGCTTGCTCGGTTGTTGTTGTGGGTCTGGAGTCACATGTAGGCCAGACCAGGTAAAGATGACAGATTTCCTTCCCTAAAGGGACATTAGATGGGTTTTTACAACAGTTGTTTCACAGACATCATCAGACTTTAATTCCAAATTTTAATTGAATTCAAATTCCACCATCGGCCATGGTGGGATTCGAACCCAGGCCCCCAGAGCATTACCCCTGGAATACTAGTCCAGCAACAATGCCACTAGGCCATCAACTCCCTGGATCCAGATTTATATATATTCATGAGGCAACGTCTACCTCTGGCTGATACCTCAGCTGACTTCAAAATCTGAATGGTTAAAATGGCGCTGGGCATGAGTGCATTGTGAACACAGCATTAAGTACTCACCTGCTATTTTAACTACCCAACCTGCTTCTGTTGGTTGGGTAGTACGTCTGTCTTACACGGCCCAAATTTATCTCTTATTCAAAACTCAGAGTTAAAATTGGGCCTATAAAGGCCAAAGGCTGCACAAAGGTGGTTTATAAGCTGGTTCAAGCAATGGATTAGACATTGGCTGGGATTTTCCAGTCCCGTCGTGGGAGATTCGGTGGCCCCGCCAAAAGTCCATTGACCTTCAACAGGAGCGGACAATTCTGGCAGGGGGGCGGGGCCAAGAAATCCTGCCCATTGTGCTTTTGTACCTGGATCCATGCGTGTGAAATAGGTTGCCCGGTCTCTTCAAGGGAAGGTGAGGAAATCCCAGTTGTGGCAGGTGATCATGGAAGTTTCAGAGATGGATAGAGTTGCAAGCCAGCTAAGGCACCATTTGGGGGGGCGGGGGGGGTGGGTGGTATTTGGAAGGGGTGGTGTGTATTAAGATCACCACCTTCTATTATCCTTCTATTATTTTCAGTGGAGTACTCAACTAACTGTATGATAAGCTGAAGCCTCACCTGTTTCATGTATTAGCTGTACACCTCAGGATATTTTTCCTTAGAATAACACATATAAAAGGATAGAGTAGCAAGACTTCAATAATAAGTTTTAATACTTTTAAACAAGTTTTTGGACTTTTTGAAAGGAAAAAGCAAGTTAAGCTGCAATCTCTAAAGGCAAACATACTTTGAACATACTCCTCCTTAATCTGTCCTATCTGCTCAGGAGGCCATAAACATGCTGTTTGTTTGATTATTCATCAATCATCAGCGTTGAGGCTTTTCTAAACCTTCTGCTTTGCTGATCAGAAATGATGAAACTGGTTCTAGAAGAATTGACGACACACTTTGGCTCAGGAATCCCGAGGGGAAAAAAAAATCCTGTTACTTGATGGTAGATGGGTGATTTTTAACAGATTGATACGTGTGGTCATGAAGATTCTCAAAGGAGACCTGAAATCTTCACAGGGGTAGAGCACGACATTGCAATGGTTTTACTTGGCGATAATTAAATAGTTAAGGAGCCTAATTTTCCATTCCTCTTACAAAGATGAATATTTCACTGAAGTGCATTATTGTTTCTTGCTAAAAGCTACACTGGCTTTGCCCTCAGTGGAATTGAGATGAATCAGACACTGTCAGCCAGTTTAGCATATTGGAGCGAAACCTGAAATTTGTTTTATGAAAATTAATATGCAAAGAAAACACCTCCTATACTCATCCTTTCTTTGCAGTAATTGGTAAAAAGGAATCATTAGACAGTCTCTCTGGAGACAATCTCTAGCTCTGTTATGTACTTGAAATGATGCAGCAATGTTATTGCGTTTGCACACATTATTTAGACTGCAATAAAGTGGAGCTTTAAAAGCTTCTAGAATCTTCAAAGTAATTTTTATATGGTATTGGGATCAGCACTGGGGCAAGGAGCACCTGTACAAGGTGGGATGGGGTGCACCTGATCAAAGCTAGTATCAGCGTTCTGCTGAGAGGTTAAATAGAACCATTCGGGCAGACTTAAGCTAATGTAGCAGTGGGAGGAAAAACGATCGGAAAAAGCAGAAATGAGATTAGAGGACAGAGAGATATGAACAGGAGGAAAATTAGAAATACCCCCCAAAAATTGCATGGGTTTCAAACTTCATCCACTTTGAGGAAAAGGTTGCTGGCCCCAAAAAAGATTGTAACAAAGGAAAAGGTCAAGTGGGAGAGTGACAGTATTGAGAAATGTGAAAGGATGCATTTTGGTAAGAGTAATATGGAAAGATAATAACGTATAAATGGCACAATTTTGAAAAGTGTGGATGAACAGAGCAACCTTGTTGTCCATATACACAAATCTTTAAAGATGGCAGGCCAAGTTGATAAGGTAGTTAAAAAAAAAGCACACAGGTTCATAAATAGTAGAATAGAATATAAAAACAGAGAGGCCGTGTGAGAACTTTACAGGTCACTAGTTCGGCCTCAGCTGGGGTATTGTGCGCACCACACTTCCCAAAATTCATAAAGGCCTTATAAAGGGTGCACAGGAGATTTTCTGTTCTCCTTGTAGCGGAGGAGGTAAAGAGGTTTACAAAATAGAGAGAGGTCATAATAGAGCAGATACCGAGAAAAAACATTTCCTCAGGTGATGGATCAATAACTGGAGGTCATCGATTCAAAATCATTGGCAATTGGTTGAAAGGCAGGTGAGGAGAATGCTTTCGCTTAGACTTGTTGGTATCTAGAACACACACCTGAAAAGGTGAATGGAAGCCCTCCAATATGCCAACGTGGGTTAGCATACCCAGGATGAATAATTACTGCTTAATGATGTTCTGGGTCACATAGATTCTGGGTCACGTACAAGATTCTGAGGGGGCTTGAGAGGGTAGATGTTGAGAAGAATGTTTCCACTAGTGGGGGAATATCAAGCTAGGAGACCTAGTTATAGAATAAGGGGACGCTAATTTAAAACTGAGATTTGAAGGAATTTCTTCTCTCAGAGGGTAGTGAATGTCTGGAATTTTCGAGCCCAGAGATTTGTGGAGGCTAGATCACTGAGAACATTTAAAGAGGAGGTAGATACATTTTTGAAATATCGGGGATTTGAGGGCGATGAGGAGCTGGCACGAAAGAGGAGTTGAGGCCTGGGGCAGATCTGCCATGATCTTATTGAATGGCAGGGGCAGGCTTGAGGGGCCGAATAGCCTACTCCTGCTCCTATTTCTTATGATCTTATCGGCTGCACAATATATTCTTCAGATTCCTTTAGGAGATGCAAACGTGTAGCAACATCAGTTCGTGTCTGGCAAAACTAATAGATTTACTGAAAGGTTTAATCATGTATAGGACACTGAGACATAACAAGGCAATGAAAATACAATATTTAAAGAAAACAATCAGGCTGCAAGTGATTAAGATATTCTATTTAGAACAAGTTTCTTACACAAATGAAAACAGAAAATGCTGGACATAAACAGCAGGCCAGGCAACATCTGTGGAGAGAAACTGATTTAACATTTAAAGTTGATGACCCTTCATAAGAGGTTTCTTACAGTTTGCTGAGTGATGGGACTTTTGGATGAAATGGCCTTTGGTAGACTTTAACTGTGCAATGTGATACTTGGAGTTGCAGATTTCCAGTTAACACATGCGGTTCAGTGCTCCAGGCAGAGCTTAAGGCGATTCAGATGTCTGAAGTTGATTAACCTTGACAAAAAATAAAGACAGAACTATTGCCTATCACTTCTTAGATATGCTGTCAGGTATAGTCATTCCCCAGCTTCTCACTTCCCAAGCTTCTTGTGCTCAGGAATGTGATGATACTGTCTTTTAATTAGTGTAAAATAATGTAACCTAGAGGTGTAACAATAAGGTGCCTATCCGTAATGAATGCTGTTTCTTTTACACCTTGAATGGTCTTCCAATCTTTCCATAGGCGAATGAAGAATCAGTTCAGTAAGCTACTTTCTTTTATAAACACTATGTGAACACAGAGAACAATGGTTAAAGTAAATTCCAATGTCTTCACTCAAACTTTTGTCTCTTATTGAAAGCAATTAGTGTCAGGAAGATATAATAATTTTCATAATGTTATTTGGAATTTATTGCAAAGCAGAGCAATAGTGGGACCTGTGTCTATGTATGTGTGTGTCTGTCTGTGTGCGTGGGACTTAATTGAATTAAAGGCATAAAAGCAAAGAACTGCAGATGCTGGAAATCCAAAACAAAAACAAAAATACCTGGAAAAACTCAGCAGGTCTGACAGCATCGGTGGAGAAGAGCATAGTTGACGTTTCGAGTCCTCATGACCCTTCAACAGAACTAAGTAAAAATAGGAAAGGGGTGAAATATAAGCTGGTTTAAGAAGGTGGGGGCGGGGGGGTGTTGGGACAAGAAGAGCTAGGTAAAGGGCCAGTGATGGGTGGAGATAATCAAAAGATGTCACAGACAAAAGGACAAAGAGGTGTTGAAGGTGGTGACATTATTGACTGATACAGTCACTGAGGAAGGAGATATGGCTGTGAAAGCGGGTTTTAGTAAACACCTTGTCAAACACCAGGAGAGAAATGGAAAGCAATGAAGGTGAACAAGGCAAAAGTGAGATACGAAAATCCTGGTGGAGAGTAGAGCAAAACTTCTTCAATTTAGGCATTCCTTGAAGAGAAGGGGCAGTCAATTAAACACAGAGATAAAAGCAAAGAAGTGCGAATGCTGGAAATCCAAAACAAAACAGAAACAGAAATACCTGGAAAAACTCAGCAAAAGAGGGGGTGAAACACTTAGCCAGGGGAAGGTAAGAAATAGTGTTTATTTTTCCCAATGATTACTGGTAAAATTGGCACTATGATAGATTTTTATTATTAAGGAGGTAAAGTCCAAAGACGGAGGGCAGAATTTTCTGGCTGACGGGTGGGTAGTAGAGTCCACACATCAGCGCTTAAAACGTCACACACTGACGTGGCACGAGTGTCTCGAAGTCAACGCGTGGCATTGCGATATTTCAGTCGGCAGGCGCGGACAGCAGCGGGACTCGCGCTCGCCATGAATGAAAAGCCTTGTTAAGGCCCTTTTAACTTGCCAATTGTTCAGGATTTTGAGGGGCCCGTGCAACCTTCAGGTCAGCACACGGGCCCAACCTGCGAGCGGGTAGGAGATTTGTTAATAAAAGTCATGCACTGGCGGGATATGTGGACTCAGAGGGGTTGTTCATGCTTTCCACAGAGTTTGAATTGCAGAAAGCGTTTTTAAGTTGCCTGTTTGATTGTTAGCAGTTTCTCATCGATTTCCAAGAGCTTTTTCTGCACTTTGAAACCAGTCTGCAGACAGTTAACTTTCTCAGGCGTGCAGCTTTCCAGAGGCCTCCATTTAACCTGGCCTCTCCACTAGAGGCAGCTCCTCTGAGGAGGAAGGGAGGGATAGAATAAGGAGGAGGCCGGGAGTGGACAATCAGCCTCCAGGGGAGCCACCTTTGGGAGGCCAGGCGCAGGCACAAGGGGCGCAGGGTCAAGAGGTTGTCCAAGGTGGAAGGGGCTGCAGAAGATGCCACTATCCTGCTGCCAGGGTTTACAGGCGGCGAAGCAGCTACCTCAATATGTCTGAGGTGCAGTGCCAAAGGAGGCTCTGAATCTGAAGGGAGACAGTCAACTATGTCTGTCAGATGATTGGCCCTGAGATCTCCCCTAACTGTGTGGGTGAACACCCTACGCCAGTAGCTCTGAAGGTCGCAGTTGCCCTCAACATCTATGCCTCTGGCTCCTTCCAGGGCTCGGTGGGTGATCTTTGCGGTGTCTCCCAATCAGTTGTCAACACTTTTGTCAAGCAGCTTACAGACACTCTGTTCAGATGTGCATTGACCTTCATCCACTACCATTGGGACCAGGCAAGCCAGACACAGCGAGCCAGAGGCTTCGCGGCCATTGCTGGCTTCCCCCGTGTCCAGGGTGCTATAGACTATATACATGTGGCCATCAAGGCGCCAGCAGGTGAGTCCGGTGCCTTCGTCAACAAGAAGGGCTTCCACTCCATGAACGTGCAGATAGTGTGTGATCACAGGATGCTGATTCTACAAGTCTGTGCAAGGTACCCAGGCAGCTCCCACGACACCTACATCCTCAGACACTCCCAGGTGCCGGGTCTCTTCAGTGCTCCAGCCCGGCTGGATGGATGGCTGCTGGGTGACAAGGGCTATCCCCTCAGAAGGTGGCTCATGACGCCTCTCCACCATCCAAGAACAGAAGCTGAGCAGCGGTACAATAGGAGCCACGGCTCCACAAGGGCTGTGGTGGAGAGAGACATCGGTCTTCTCAAGATGCGCTTCTGTTATCTGGACCGCTCAGGAGGCGCACTCCAGTACCCCCCAGATCGTGTCTCTCTGATCATTGTAGTCTGCTGCGCCCTGCACAATCTTGCGCTGGAAAGGGGGGATGCAGTTGACGATGAAGACCTTGATGCCCTGGATGAGGCTGCACATGATGAATCCAGCAGTGGCTCGGAGGATGAGGAAGCACAGGGCGATGATGAGGGGCAGCACGTGGACCCGCTACTACACCAAGGAGGCAGGGACACCCGGGACACTTTAATCCAATGAACCTGCAGCCAGCTCCACACACATGGATCAGCAGGACCAGCTTTGCCTGGAACTTCCACACGTGGCACTTGGTGCTACATCTCCCACCTCATCAGCTGCAACTAAGGGTTTAGTACAGAAACATCAATGTCCACTCAAACACTCATGAGATGTCTGTGAAAAAGAAAAATGCAGCACTAAGGAAACACCGTCAGCCATAATCAGAAAAGTGGACTTTATTGTGTCCAAAAAAAGTACATATACTTCTCCATTGCAATAAGAAGAATTTTGTTCCATATTCTAGGGCCAACACAAAACCACCAATGACATACCCGGGGAGGGCCTAACGTGCCTTATGCTTACGTTTCCAGGTGCTACTTCTAGGTGCTGCCCATCGCTGGGAGTGGTTTGTGAGCCAGCCTGCTGACTCTGCTGTCCTGTTGGCCTCGGTGACCTTGGCGGACGTCCTCTGGCCTGTGGAGCCTGTGATGGCCCCGCCTGGGAGGGAGTGGCCAGCTCCTATTTCTTATGTTCTTTAAAAAAGCCTCACCGCCTGCCTCTTTTCTCTTTGTGGTTCTGGTAAGTGAGACCTGCTGTGCATCCAACTTCTTCCACATTCAGCAACCCCCGCCCCGGAGGCCTGTCAAGCCTAGTGCTGGTATAGTGCTATCGTCATGGGGACAATATTCCAGAGAGCCAGGGGAATACACTGAGGACCACAGCAACTGGTGCAATTTGAATTCAATAAAAAATCTGCAATTAAAAGCCCAATCATGACCATGAAACCATTGTCGATGTAAAAACCCATCCTTTAGGGAGGGGAGGGAAATTTGCTGTCCTTACCTGGTCTGGCCTACATGTGACTTCAGACCCATAGCAATGTGGTTGACTCAAAACTCCCTCTGAACAAGGGCAGTTAGTGATGGGCAATAAATGCCAGCCTGGCCAGTGATGCCCACATCCCATGAATGAATAAAAAACATGCCAATTACCATTGGTAACACCTGAGAGTACACTCTCAGCAGATATCCCATGTAAACCGCCCATGAACCGAATTATTATAATGAGTGTGTTTATTTTGCCAGGTCATCAGAAATGAGATAGCTAATTGCATTGTGACATCAGCCATTGTCAACAGCAGTGAAGATAGTTTTGTTCATTTGCAAACCTGTCTCTGATGTTTAAACGTCTTTAGAAATCATTTTTGTTTGAAAATGCAACACTTGAAGATATCATTCCCATGTCACAAACCAGGATTTTGCCCCTGTTGGGCGGGCTTGGTGGGGAAGGTTGGGAAGCCGATCGCTGTCCGTGATCAAAGCCAGACCGCGATTTGATGCTGACAGGCCAATTAAGGCCCACCCAGCGTGAAAGGTGAGCGGCAGCACTCAGCGCTCAGCGCTGCCTGTGCAGGGGCAGGGGGCAGGAGGGTGAGCGTGAACTTCACGCATGCGTGCGATTGCACCCTCGAAAATCTCCCGGAGACACAGAGCTGCCTCAGGGAGATGAGGAATTTTAAAAAAAAATAACAAAGAAATGAAAAATGTAATAAAACGTGTCCCTTCACGTGACTCTAACACATGCTATTAATTAAATTGTAAATGTTTGTTTTATTTTTATTTGCTTTAGGAAACCTCCTCCCGCCCGTGGATGAGGTTTTCCAAAAAGTGCAAAGGCCGCTTGGCCTTTTTGCCTGCCCGCCAGCCTTGAGGTGGGACATGCAGCGAAAAGTTTAAGTAAATAACCTTGTTGCTGGCCTTAACAGGCCTTTTAATTGTCGCCAGTTATGCTGCTGACTCCGGTGTGCGCCCGCCGACCGCAATATCAGGAGACTGCGCTTTCACATTGGGATGTGCACCCGACATCAACACGCGTCATTTTACGCTGGAGAGGGTTGGATGCGCGCCCATCCGCTGAGCTAAATATTTTGCCCATGATAATGCTTAATGCTCAAGTGTTTGCATTTCATCCCATTAACTGCTAATGCTTTGGCCATATACAAGTCAGTTAGTACTTATAAAATACCCCTGTGCTCTATCTTCTGACCAATTCATCTGAAACAGATGGAAACAGGTTTGTACTCGAAAGAGTTACATCTTCTGAAAGCTTGGCCTAAATAGCCAAGTGGTTATGGTACTGGGTTTGTAACTCCAAAATCAAGAGTTCAGATCTCACAATGGCAAACTATGAAACAATCTTCTGACCAATCAAAATGGCTTGGTCCAAAGTCAGGCCGACAGGCAAACCACATGTATTGTCCCCATTGTGCTGAGTCAGTGAGATACTCCGAGATACAGGTGCGAGAAACTTATTTTTAAAAAAAAATTATCCCATTCTAGCAGATTAACATAATTTGAATTTTTTTGTGAAATTGTTTGTGCAATACTGTCCTGAATGAAGTGAGCCTGACTCTGTGTCGCGTATGCATCACATGCCACAGTTATCAAAGGCATTATAACTCATGGGTGTTGTACTTAAGATTGTTACACATAATCTATAGTGATTTGCTGAAATAAGCATTCAGTTTTGTAAATAGTGTTGATCATTTATGATAAATTGCTGAATTTTGCAGTATTATATTGATGGGCCTTGCCACATTTATACTGCGAAGGAATCACCTTAAACAACAAAACTGTATTCTAGGTCCCAAGCTACATTTGAGCAATGCCAGGGGAGATTTGCATAATTACAGGAAACTGATTGGAATAGTGATCACACTTATTTCGGGGACATATTATCCAACCTGATTAATGGAACGTAAAACTTATCTCTCTGATAATGGTAAGGATTGTAACAATTTCTGGAAACTCATGGCGTGTGTGAATCCGGAGCACAATTCATAATTCAATACCACTCATCTTTTGGGGCTGAATTTTCTCCCCGTTGGGGGGAAGTTGAATGGCGGGCGTGCACAGGCGCACTTCTGAGGGCGCGTGCCATTTTACGTGGGCGGGCCAATAAAGGCCAACCCTGCGTGACATCCGCACGGAAGCGCTATGTGACCCCTGTAGGGATGGGGGGGAATCCCAAAATTGAGAGTGTGCTCTTTTGCGCATGCGCACGAAAAAGTGCATTCATCTCCCTGAGGCTAAGTGCAGCCTCAGGGAGATCAGCTGTAAATGTCAAAAACTTAAAAAATAGAAAAATAAAATTTCCCTAACATGTCCCCTCACGTGACAATGTCACATGAGTTGGGACATGCCCATAATTTTCACAAAAACTTCATTAACATTTTTTACAGCCTATACATGAAGCCTCATCCCGCCGGTGGATGAGGTTTCATGCTTTTTCTAGTTCCCGCCGGGGCTCACGGCCTGCCCGCTGATCTTAAGGTTGGACGGGCAGGTCCTTTAATTACATAATTGCCTCTGTCAATGGCCTTAACTGGCCATTGACAGGTTGGCGGGCCCACAGCTGATTTCATTGCACCCCCGCCTTCCTGAAAATTTAAATGGGGCGCGGTGATGTCAGGAGTTCCCCCCCAACATGTAAACATGTTACGCCGACATGTAAAATCCTGCCCTTGGTGTATCAGTAAGGATAACTGGTATGAAAAATGAAACTTGGAATTTTCATTCCAGTGAAGCAAAGGCTAAAGTTCCAAAGCTGAGGCAGAAAGGGAAGAAACTTGCTCCGTGCCTTCTTTAAATCTAACCTCAGCATGTTTGCCAGAACTACTTATGAAAAGTAAGTAATTCTTCCATTTTGTGAATAAGTACCACATTCCCTGAAGAAAGCTTCTTTGAAAAAGACGAAAGCAATGCTTAATCAGTGAAATTATCACTCAAGTTAAATCTTGAATAAATATAAGTAAAGAGCTAGTTTTCATTTCAGCTCAGATGGGAATCTGACCCATTATTAAAATGCTTTAACTTGATTATTTCACTGGTTTTTGATTTTGATCAAAAATCAGGATGATTTAATTCTGATGCCTAGTCATACGTGACGAAGACCAGATGTTTTGGTTTGCACCAACAGTATCCGTCCTTCCCCACTCTCATGAGATTATCAATAAGTCACTTTAAATAGCAATGGTACAAAACTTGAGTATTGCTTAAAAAAAAAGAGACCACTTTGTTTTGCTGAAGCATGAAGTATAAATCGTTAAAAGCACAATACTGCGGATGCTGGAAATCTGAAACAAAAACAGAAAATGCTGGAAAAAAACTCAGCAGGTCTGACAGCATCTGTGGAGAGAGAAACAGAGTTAATGTTTTGAGTCCGTATGACCCTTCTTCAGAGCTTTTTGTTGCAGTATAAATTGGTGTACCCTTTGCATTTGGTGCTCTTGCGAATTGTCCTGATGAGTGCTAGGCGAAAAGCTTCGACCAAAAACCTCTCTTTCTTTCAGTCATACTCAAATTATTTTAAGTAACCAGATTCAGCTTGGGCCTCACCTGTGCTGAATCCCAGGCTATTGAGAAATCATCAACACTGCAAGATATTTGACAATTGCAGGAACGTATGCAGTTGAACACGGTCAAAAATAATCTATGGGTGAAAAGCATTAGCCCTGTGAACTGTTGCTAGATGTCAGCAACTTTAAAAAAAATTAGACTTCATTCAGATTAAATGGGTGCCTGAGTCCACCTAACCAAAGTGAAAACAAAAAGGTTAATTAATGTTTCTGCTAATCCTTTTTGAAACCTACTCTTTACCAGTAGCAGTATTGCTCATTATGGAAATTGCAGAGGTTAAATATAATTAATTTACATGAAAAAGTGAAATAACAAGCCTTTAAAGAGACAATTCTTATCTTTGCAGTACCCTTATTTCAGTCATGTCAAATTGACTCTGAATCTTTTGTGCAAAGTGCCTTCAAAGTAGCAAAAATATTGTTTGTGTCTAATAAATTAACTGAAGCAAATGAAAAGAGTTTGTAAAACTGAGATGATTCTAAATATGAAATGTGTGCATATCCTCTCAAGTTTCCACTTCAAAGTTCTATAGAAATTCTGCCCGTGATATTTGCAATATTGAATTCTGGTGATGTCAGTCTTGTAAGAATTTTGAGGGGATTTTGCCATTGAGCCGATGGATTGTGACGCTAATACACTTTAGTGCATTGGGTATGGATGTAGTTGCATGCTCTTTTTACTGGGTGACACTCCTGGGTACTGAAACATCTGTACCAAGTTGTCCAAATCACCACCATGTTGGGTCCTTGCCAAGCAAGGCGCGTAATTTTTTATTAATGTTTTATTCATATTCATATCTGATTAATCATTTGTCATTTCCCCCCATCTTGGACATATTTCTCTTCAAGATATATTCTTGGTTGAGTTCTGTAGGGTCTCAAGGTAACCTTATACATTTCCTGCATCTGTATTTGAATCAGTTTTTATTAAAGACCACCTTGACCTCAAACGTTACCTCTATTTCTCTCCACAGATGCTGCCAGACCTGCTGAGTGTTTCCAGCAATTTTTGTTTTTATTTGGTATTTCAAAGCTTTTATTTCAACATTTTTATTGTTTATCTTTGGTCCCTTCTGGTCCCATCCTGTCCCTACTGGTCAGTGCTTCTATGGCCTCATTCTTAGTCACTGTTGCAATGCCTTGCAAACCAATTGACCTTTATCGTGGCCATTTTGATCCTCTCCCAATGTTGTGCACAACTCTGTGAATCTGTTGAAGGGTCATGAGGACTCGAAACGTCAACTCTTTTCTTCTCCGCCGATGCTGCCAGACCTGCTGAGTTTTTCCAGGTAATTCTGTTTTTGCTGTGAATCTGTTGTTGGTCCTTATCAGTCATCACCGTTTGTAGCCCTGTTGTACCACCTTTCATATTCCATTCTAGGTCGCCTCTCTTAGATGCCTTGTAATCTGTTTCTTATGGCCAGGGTTTTCCTGCCTCGTTGTGGTGGGACCTGACACAGGCGATTCGGCAGCCCAGTCAAAATCCCATTGACTTGCAGCAGGAGCGGACGATCCCATGGTGACAGGTGGGGCTGGAAAATCCCACCCAATAAAAACTGATCATTTTAGAAAAGGAATTCTAGAACAAAACGGTTCATTCTACCTACTCTGCCCGAAGGCAAATCCTCGGCTGATTTTCTGCTGATGCTTCAGTCTAAGACATCCTTGGCAGCCTTTGTCAGTGCTGGTTGGCCATTGCCTTCAACTCTGAGGGCCAGGCCGAGTCCCAAGTCTACCTCAGCCAGGACCTGAATCGAAGCCCCACTGTTAGCATTATTCTGAACCACGCGCCAGCCAACTGAGCTAAATGGTCCTTAATAAAACAATATCAAGCATAATTTATGACTCGGGTCAGAATGCTGAGGTAATGGGATAACAGGAGACCAAATATAATTCATTACTTGGGTCAGAGAGTTGAGTAAGTTTCTAATATAACAGCAAGTACCGGGTCAGAGAGGTGAACTAATTCAATAACATAATAGAGTATAATCCATTACTGGGTCAAAGAGTTAAATTAATTATTAATGTAATACAATCCAATACGAAGCTGAAAGTATGACATAGTTATCACATAATGCTTAGATAAATGAGCCCGAGCGGTAGAGGAGAAAACTAATCTAGGGGTACGAATGCATAGATCACTAAAAGTATTTAAACTGGTTAATAAGGCCATAATTTATGCAAATAAAGTCATGGGGTTCACAGCTAGAGGGGTAGAATTGAGAAGTAGCAAAGATATATTAAATTTGATTATTGATGAAAAGCAAGACGTGCTGTTGAAGCTTTTCATCTTGCATTCGTCAGGATGATGCAAGAATACCATATTTTAAAGGAAACAACAATTTATACTGCATGGAAAAAGGGTGCTGATTGGTTGGCCACTCAGCTCTGAATGGCTGAAGCGTTGCCATGACTAGAAGGGTCGAGTTAGTTATTGTTTCCCTTGTTTTTGTTTAATTAAAGAAGGCATAAAACCAGGACATGTTTTTTTCTGTGCAGAGGACAGGATCCTGCATATGAATATACGTAGCTTCTAACAAGCATAAGTAAGCCACATCACGAGCCCAGCTGATAACCTTAAATTGATTATCTGTGTAGTTCTTAGCACACTCGGGATTGTTCAACAAGTGTTGCCCAATCACTGAATCATAGCTAACGTTAGGCTTTGGGCCAGAACTTCTGAAGAGTAGCAATCACAGAATCACAGTCAGATTGGCACTCCACTTTTCTCCTACTTTAGTCGGCAGCTGCACCTTCCTCACTCGATCTCCTGATTCAGGCTGGGTGAGTACAGTGCAGCGGGTTCCTGAGGCCTGCTGTCTAGTGTAGCAGCGATGAGGAAAGTGAATTCGTGGTTGTAAAGCAGGAAAGATTAAAGGTCATAGCCACTTTGAAAAGCCAGGCAGGAGGTTAATGTGTAAGCTAAGTGAGTAGGATGGGAGGGGTAAATGAGTCGGGGCAGGGGGGTACGATGGGATTAGGGGAGGGTAGGATAGGTCTGGAGGGTAGGGTGAGCTGGGGGTCGGTAGGATAGGTTGGTGGGGAGGGAGGGTAAGATGGGCTGAGGGGATTGGGAAAGTAGTAAAGTTAGAATGGTTCGGAGAAGTCAGCTGGTTAGGAGGGTAGCTGAGTGGCTGGGGGATAGCCAGAGGGCCGGGGAGGCAAAAGGAGGTTCAGGAAAGTAGTCGGTGGGGGTGAGGGAGTAGTCGGGGGCCAGAAGAGTAGTCTGAGGGGAGGCAGGGGTGGTTTGTGGGATAGTCAGGGCATCAGGAAGGTAATAGGAGGATGAGGAGGGTAGTCAGGGGCTGGGGAGTAGATGGACGTGGACGGGGTAGTCAGGTTGTCAAGGGGTTGGGGGATGGACTGGGGGTTTAGGGGAGCTGGGGATCAGCAATGGTTTTAATTCTTCTGACTTTTCCTGCGTAACTATTCTGCTAAGACAGTCGGAACTACCCAAAGTCTCCAATTTAAGTCGGAGTATTGGATGGTTCCCGGTTTGGAGTAATCTACTATCAGAAAGCTTGAACTTCCGGGGTAATTTCTGTGAAGTCCTTGTGTGGGGACTTCCCGGTGGCGTTGTTCCCCAGGGCATCTTCTGGGGTTCTGGGGTACCTCCCGGATACAGTTCCCCAGGGGACAGAAGTTCTTGGCCATTATGTTCTGGGTTTCATACGCATGGGCTGGTTCCAGGCCCTGTGCCCTTTTCAATCCATCAGGGCTGAGTTGCCATCCAATCACCATGCTTTTCTCATGCCGTATAAATTGCTGTTCCCTTTGAAATTTGGCATTCTTTCATCTGTCCTGATGAGTGCAGGACCACAAGCTTCAACAGCATGTCTCTATTTTCAGCTCAAGTTCCGTGCTACCAAGCAACTATAAATTAAACTTGTATAGGACATTGGTTTGACTGCAGCTCATATCATAAAAATAATATAGAGGCACTGGAGAATGATACCAAGGATGATATCAGATCTGAGAGGCGATACTTACCAGGAAACACTGAACAGGCTGTGTCTCTTTTCTCTTTGAAAAGGGTTGTGAGATGACCTCTTAGAGGGCTTTTTAATTATTAGAAAATTTGGTAGCATACACAGAGAGAAGATATTATCATTTATGGAGGAGACCAATACTAGGCGTCATAGGTATGTAAGGCTACCAATAAATTCAATGGGAATTCACGAGAAACTTCTTTACCCAGTAAGTGTTGAGATTGTGAAATTTGCTACCACAGGGAGTAGTGGAGGTGAATGGTATAGATGCATTTAAGGGTAAATTGGTTAAGTACATGAGGGAGAAAAGAATAGAAGGATATGCTGATAGGGTGAGATGAAGAGGGCTGGGTTGAAGTTCATGTGGTGGAGCAGAAACACTGGCAGAGACCAGTTGGCTGAATGAACTGTTTTGGTGTAGATTTTAAGTAATTCCATTTTTTTTATATATCTCTGACAACTTGTCTCTCCTTTCTGTTTATCTATCTGTTTATCTGTCTATCTGTCTATCAGTCTATCTGTTTATCTATCTATCTGTCTATCCATCTATCTGTCTATCTGTTTATCTGTCTATCTATCTATCTGTCTATCTGTCTCTCTGTCTATCTGTTTATCTGTCTATCTATCTATCTGTCTATCTGTCTCTCTGTCTATCTGTTTATCTGTCTATCTATCTATCTGTCTATCTGTCTCTCTGTCTATCTGTTTATCTGTCTATCTATCTATCTGTCTATCTGTCTCTCTGTCTATCTGTTTATCTGTTTATCTATCTATCTGTCTCTCTGTCTATCTGTCTATCTGTCTATCTGTCTATCTCTCTCTCTGTCTATCTGTCTATCTGTTTATCTGTCTATCTCTCTCTCTGTCTATCTGTTTATCTGTTTATCTATCTATCTGTCTATCTGTTTATCTGTTTATCTATCTATCTGTCTCTCTGTCTATCTGTCTATCTGTCTATCTGTCTATCTCTCTCTCTGTCTATCTGTCTATCTGTTTATCTGTCTATCTCTCTCTCTGTCTATCTGTCTATCTGTCTCTCTGTCTATCTGTCTCTCTGTCTATCTGTCTCTCTGTCTCTCTGTCTCTCTGTCTATCTGTCTATCTCTCTGCCTTTCTTCCTGCTTTCCTTCCGCAGCCCCTCCTTCCCTCCCTCCTTCCTTTGTACCTCCTGCTTTACTCAAAGTTCAGTTCTCAGTTCTCCGTTCTCTCTCATTCGGCTGCTCTGCCCTATTTTCCTTCCAGGCAGCACCCGAGCCTGTCTGTTCTGGAAGTGACCCATCCATATAAGGATCAAATGTCTCTAGTAGTTACTAAAAATATCATATCTCACCTTGGTCTGTTCACAATCTCTTCCTTGTAATATTTTGGTGGCCCTTCACTTTAGTGCTGTGCAGTCAGAAAGGCTACTGATCGTTCCTCTAACATAGAACTGAGAAACTAAGGAACCAAACATCCAAGCTGCAGCAACGACAGACCCAATCGACTCTGCCCAGATTGGCAATTGCATGGATTATTGGCAATTGCGGGTGCCCTGTCTGCCACCTCCAGGTTCCACTTTCCATCCAGTTCCAGCTCAGATTACAAAGACCGGTCAACATGTAGAGCAACATTGCATTGCCCGTCCTTCAGACAATAGTCTTTGCATTGTCCCCTCTGTTCCCACCCAACGAGCAGATTTGACAGCTTGTACTGACTTTGTTTTGGGGACCCTCATCAGCCCCATCACATTCTCCCCCTCACATTCTCCCCCAAACATTCTCCCCCTCACATTCTCCCCCCGCACATTCTCCCCCTAACATTCTCCCCTCACATTCTCCCCCTCACATTTCCCCCCTCACATTATCCCCCTCATTCACCCCTTCACAATCTCCCCCTCACATTCTCCCCATCACATTCTCCCCTCACATTCTCCCCTCACATTCTCCCCTCACATTCTCCCCTCAAATTCTCCCCCTCACATTCTCCCCCTCACATTTTCCCCTCAAATTCTCCCCCTCACATTCTCCCCCTCACATTTTCCCCTCAAATTCTCCCCCTCACATTCTCCCCTCACATTCTCCCCTCACATTTTCCCCTCACATTCTCCCCCTCACATTCTCCCCCTCACATTCTCCCCCTCACATTCTCCCCCTCACATTCTCCCCTCAAATTCTCCCCCTCACATTTTCCCCTCAAATTCTCCTCCTCACATTCTCCCCCTCACATTCTCCCCCTCACATTCTCCCCCTCACATTCTCCCCCTCACATTGCCCCCCTCACATTCTCCCCTCACATTCTCCCCCTCACATTCTCCCCCTCACATTCTCCCCTCACATTCTCCCCCTCACATTCTCCCCCTCACATTCTCCCCCTCACATTCTCCCCCTCACATTCTCCTCTCAAATTCTCCCCCTCACATTCTCCCCTCACATTCTCCCCTCACATTCTCCCCCTCACATTCTCCCCCTCACATTCTCCCCTCACATTCTCCCCCTCACATTCTCCCCTCACATTCTCCCCCTCACATTTTCCCCTCAAATTCTCCCCCTCACATTCTCCCCCTCACATTCTCCCCCTCACATTCTCCCCCTCACATTGCCCCCCTCACATCCTCCCCTCACATTCTCCCCCTCACATTCTCCCCCTCACATTCTCACCTCACATTCTTCCCCTCACATTCTCCCCTCACATTCTCCCCCTCACATTGCCCCACTCACATTCTCCCCCTCACATTCTCCCCCTCACATTCTCCCCCTCACATTCTCCCCCTCACATTCTCCCCTCACATTGCCCCCCTCACATTTTCCCCTCACATTCTCCCCCTCACATTCTCCCCCTCACATTCTCCCCCTCATATTCTCCCCTCACATTGCCCCCCTCACATTCTCCCCTCACATTGCCCCCTCACATTTTCCCCTCAAATTCTCCCCCTCACATTCTCCCCCTCACATTCTCCCCCTCACATTCTCCCCCTCACATTCTCCCCTCACATTCTCCCCCTCACATTCTCCCCTCACATTCTCCCCCTTATTCACCCCCTCACATTCTCCCCCTCACATTCTCACCTCACATTCTCCCCTCACATTGCCCCCCTCACATTCTCCCCTCACATTCTCCCCCTCACATTCTCCCCTCACATTCTCCCCCTCACATTCTCACCTCACATTCTCCCCTCACATTCTCCCCCTCACATTCTCCCCTCACATTCTCCCCCTCATTCAACCCCTCACATTCTCCCCCTCACATTCTCACCTCACATTCTCCCCTCATATTCGCCCCCTCACATTCTCCCCTCATATTCTCCCCCTCACATTCTCCCCCTCACATTCTCCCCTCACATTCTCCCCCTCATTCACCCCCTCACATTCTCCCCCTCACATTCTCACCTCACATTCTCCCCTCACATTCTCCCCCTCACATTCTCACCTCACATTCTCCCCTCACATTGCCCCCCTCACATTCTCCCCCTCACATTCTCCCCTCACATTCTCCCCCTCACATTCTCCCCTCACATTGCCCCCCTCACATTCTCCCCTCACATTCTCCCCTCACATTCTCCCCTCACATTCTCCCCTCACATTCTCCCCCTCACATTCTCCCCTCACATTCTCCACTCACATTCTCCCCCTCACATTCTCCCCTCACATTCTCCCCCTCACATTCTCCCCTCACATTGCCCCCCTCACATTCTCCCCTCACATTCTCCCCCTCACATTCTCACCTCACATTCTCCCCTCACATTGCCTCCCTCATATTCTCCCCTCACATTCTCCCCCTCACATTCTCCCCCTCACATTCTCCCCTCACATTCTCCCCTCACATTCTCCCCCTCACATTCTCCCCTCACATTCTCCCCCTCACATTCTCCCTTCACATTCTCCCCCTCACATTCTCCCCCTCACATTGCCCCCCTCAGCTTTTAGTTCCAGATAAATCCTCACTCACCTCAAGCACATCTTCACTTTGGGAATTTTCTTCTTGCAACCCCCCGGCCATCTTACCCTCACTCAATATAAACTTACAGCTGGTCACCTCCCTTTAGTACAATCACCTTACAAAGTTCCTCCCTCTCCACTCCGCTTCTCCCTTCCTTCTACCTCCATTCCTCCTTTTACTCACCTTTACATTTCTCTACCTCTCTTCCCTCAGCTCCTAACCCTCCCCCTCCTCTTCTCTCTTCATCCACTCCTTTTCTTTCCCTCTTCTCCTCCTGTCACATATCTTTTTCTTCCAGCACCATTCTTTTCTTCTTGCATCCTCCCCTTTCCCTTACCCTCTCCCCCTTTCCAGTCTCCTCTCCCTTTTCCCTTCCCTTTTCCCTTTCCCACTCTCTTCTCCCTTTCCCACTCTCTTTACCCGTTCTCACTCCCCTCTCCTTTTCCCACTCCCCTCTCCTCTTTCCCTTCCTCATACTCTGTCCCCTCTTCCTCTTCACTCTCCCTCTTCTTCTCTCACCCTTTTCTTTGTCCCAATCCACCCTTCTCCTCCTCTTCTCTTGGCTTTTTTCCTCTAACATTTCATCTCCCCCTTCCCGTCCAAAACTCTTTACCTAATGCCTCTTCCCATCTCTCTCAGTCTCCTTTCCTTCCCTGTTTCACACCCGTTCACTTCCCTCCTGGTCTGCAAAGCTTCTTAATATCACCAGCTACAAATGTCTAAACCTCTATCAGTAGCTTTGAAGACTACACAGGCTTCAACATTAAAGGAGTTTTCTGGTCTCCAGCCTCAGGAAATCACTAAATAATCTTCATTAGTCCCAGATATTAAATGTTCAAATTGAAATGGGAACAAGCCAGTTTTCTATAAGTGCTTTAATATTGAATAATGCTGCAACTTGATTTAATTTGGAGGTTTAGCTCAACAACAAAGAAATTGTGCTTTCTTTAATACATTTCTCAATATGGATCCATTTGGTTGAGTCTCAGCTTTTAAAAATGGGTGGATTCTGGGTTGCATCAGGTTAACATGCAAACTGTCTTGAACAGGAGCTGAACAGCTTATATTTCAGCTCTTTCCTGGACTCGAACTCAAGTTCTGTCGAAGGGTCATGAGGACTCGAAACGTCAACTCTTTTCTTCTCCGCCAATGCTGCCAGACCTGCTGAGTTTTTCCAGGTAATTCTGTTTTTGTTTTGGATTTCCAGCATCCGCAGTTTTTTTGTTTTTATCTCTGAGAAACATGGGAGGTGGAGCAGTTAAGCCACTCATGGGAAGTGGGCTGTTCCGCACAGGAAGCGGGCTGTTCCGCACGGGAAGCGGGCTGTTCCGCACGGGAAGTGGGCTGTTCCGCACGGGAAGTGGGCTGTTCCACACAGGAACTGGGTTGATCCTCACGGGAAGCGCGCTGTTCCACACAGGAAGTGGGCTGTTCCACACAGGAACTGGGTTGATCCACTCACAGGAAGCGGGCTGTTCCACACAGGAAGTGGGCTGTTCCACACAGGAAGTGGGTTGATTCACTCACAGGAATTGGGCTGTTCCACACAGGAAGTGGGTTGATTCACTCACAGGAAGTGTGCTGTTCCACACAGTAAGTGGGTTGATCCACTTACAGGAAGTGGGCTGTTCCGCACAGGAAGTGGGTTGATTCACTCACAGGAAGTTGGCTGTTCCGCTCACAGGAAGCGGACTGTGCTGCTCATGGGGTTGATCATTTCAATGATATAATGAGGCTACCTGCCTGCCTTCTGACTGTCTTTTTTGTAACGCTGTACCTCCTGATTCTGGCTGGCCATGACAATTGGCCTACATTGCACGGTATTTCCTATCGCTGATGTCATTGGGATGTGCCTATCAGCTGGTGCCAGTATTGGTTTGCGCTTTCGCTATCCGCTATGCCACTGGCCTTAGCCCTTGCTTCCTCTCACTCACCACCCCTTTCCCGAGCCCTCATCATCCCTCGCCACTCCTCTCTGTGCTCTCCGCCACCTCTCCCTCACCAACCCCTCCCCACCCTCTTGTTCGCCATACTTCTCCCAAGCCCTCGCTGTACCCCTCCCCTCCCTCTACAGCCTCTCCCACTTACAGCACCATATAGATACAGAGAAAACAGCCCTGTATATTGTCCCATCACACGCTCCCCAAGCAGTACCTCCAGTGACCACCTCTCTTTGTGATGCTGCCGGTGCTGCGGAGCTGCCTGCCTCTGATTGTCTGGTAGCTCCCAAGAATTTCCACCTTGCTGGGGGTTTAATCAAGTGAGAAGTCTGACGCTGTAATAGGTAAATGCCTGATTACCTGGGTAATCATGTCCAGCCTCCTGGAGATTAGCAATGAGGGCGAAACCCATATCGCACTCATTAAATTCCGCCCTACATGTGCTGCTGGTTCACCCTCTGCAGTTGCAATATTACCAAACTCAGCAAGCCTTCAAAATTCAGAATGGTGCATTTTTAACATTAAAAAAACATCCAAAATTTAAATCTTGTGGACTCTGGCTAGCTAAGTTCTGGAAAGTGGAAAGCTAGACAATTAGCTATTCTCATTCAACATCTCAATGCTAATGTTTCATTCAGTTTGGTCCCACAATTGCAAAATTTAAGAAAGGTCTTTGACCACTTGCACACTTCACCCAAATAAAACAGGAATATTGAGTAGTGTTGGCAATATACCAGTCAAAAACAGGCAAAAAATCATATGTTAACTTACAATGGAAACATTTTCAAGGACCTATGAAAGCACTTTTAAAAATGAATAATTAACAGAATCTACTAATAAGTACCAGGCAGAGCAATGAAGTCCAAATTATTTTTTTAAAATTGTTTTGGTTGCCATTTTAGATACTGAATAAACTTAAAAATGGTTCTGGAAATCAGTTGTTGTCAATAGTAGGGCATAGAAGTAAAAAAAAAAGAGAAAATAATTTGACAAAGCATTCTGTGTATTTGAAATAAGTAGTTTATTCCTGTGAGGTCTTTGCTTCACTAAAAGCTTTGGACTTGAGTTGACGGAATTCACCAGAGTTACTACAGTCAGCTTTATGAAAGCTCAATGAGTTAATGGATTAGAGCTCCCAGAATGTTGTTTTGTTTCTGTTTCACAGAGTGTGTTGTTCATCAGCCTTCCAGTCCAGTGATGGAGAAACGCTAACAGCCAGGAGAAGCACAAATAGTATTTTTTTGTAATGTTTAAAACATGAGAAACAGAGTTTTCAGCTTTTATTCCCCCTATGGTAAACAGTATAAATTATAAAGAAATGTTTATTTAATTAAGACGGTATGTTATATGTGTAACAAATAAAAATGTTCACATTAATATTTGTAGCATTGCTAAATTTCTATTTAAAATTTACCCTAACCTGCTTCTTTAACTTCAGTTATGTATCCTTGAGGGACCAAACAGCCGATAAGATAAACACATGCTTGTATAAGAATGGCAATTTCTGGAAGTACCATTACCATTATTTAAACTAATCAGGATAAACATTTTGGTGGAAAAAAATGTTTATTTTAAATTAAAGGTTTGTTAATACTGTGTATTGTATCAGAAGGATTTGATAAATAAGATAATTTAAATGTGTTTAATCTATGCTTAAAGTTTATTTTTCTTGGTGCTCACTATAAAAACTCACACCTTAAACAGCTAGGACTTTCTGGTCATTTAATATCACACATAAAGATTATTTTATTACCTTGAAACATGGACAAATGTATTTATTCATATAGCTGTCATTCATGAGTGAGATTAATGTCCCTATAATTTGCTTGCAGTTGATAAGGAAAATACAATTGGACGATTTTTCAATTTGGACAATGTGCAATCAGTATTTGCATTACCAGGTTTTTGAAACTAACCCAATTATGGGCATAAAAACCAACTACTATGGACGCTGGAAATCTGAATCCATTTATGGGCCTCCTCTTCCTTTCAGAGTGACTCACTTATCAGCTGTCACTAAAAAGGAAGAAGTTATCATCTTATCAGAAACGGAGGAATGACATGGATGAATGGCGCGTGCATAGAAATAAAATGGGATCCAAAGTCAGCTGTAACTTCTTACATTTCAGTGTGTGGGCTTTCACGTACAGCTTTGCTATCTACAAAGTGGCTGTCCTGTTTCCTGCATAATAACAATGACTACACTTCAAAAGTAACGTGACTGTGAAGTGCGTTGGGACATTCTGATGTTGTGAAAGGCACTCTATAAATACAAATTCATTATTAAGCTGGGATTTGATCTGAAGGCTGGTAGGAGAGTTGAGCTCACGGGGATATTAAAATTCATCTTATGGCTGGCTGGTTGTGGGCTACAACAATTACATGAAGTGTTTGCGCATTTTCCACCCAGAAAATTGGGATGTGCAAACATTCCCCACTTGCATGGATATCGCTCTCCTTCCAGTTAGTTAAATCTACCATGGAATTACATGGCCAGAATGTTACGCTGGGTGTGCAGGCGCGCGCCCGATTCACCCAAGCGTGAAATGACGTGCGATGAAGTCGGGCGTGGGTCCCTAAGCCGTTGCGCAGTCTCGCGATGTTTCGTTCGGCAGGCACAACGCCAGAGTGGGCTGCATTCCCGCAGAAAATTAAAAGGCCTTTTAAGGCCAATGACAACCTCATCAACTTGAAATTTACGCTGCCCGTCCAACCTAACAGTTGACGGGCAGGCAAAAAGGCCAAGTGGCCTTTACATTTTTTAAGAAGCCTCATGCATGAGTGGGAGGAGGTTTCCTAAAGCGAATACACGTTAAATAAAAGCTTTATTTTGGCATTAAAAACAGGTCCCATCTCATGTGACAGAGTTACATGAGGGGGCATGTTTCATTAAATTTTTAGTGTCTTTCTTAATTTAAAAAAAATGCTTGAAGGGAGGCAATGGCATAGTGATATTGTTGCTTGACTAATGATCCAGAGACCTAGGTTCAGATCCTGCCATGGCAGATGGTGGAATTAGATTTTAATAAAAATATGGAATTAAAAGTCCAATGATGACCATGATTGTTGAAGGAAATCTGCTGTCCTTACCTGGCAAGCAACTCAGTTTTAACAAACTGCTAAAAAGACACAAAAAAAAAGGAATGAAACTGGATGGACCACCTAGGCGCTGGAAACCACAACACAATCACAGCCCTGTTGACCCTGTAAAGTCCTCCTTACTACCCTGTGGGGGCTAGTGCCAAAATTGGTGAAAGCTGTCTCACAGACTAGTCAAGCAACAGTCAGATGTAGTCATCCACATGGAATCATACCTTACAGACAATGTTCCAGACTCTGCGCTCAGCATTCATGGGTATGTCCTGTCCTACCAGCAAGACAGTATGGTGGCACAAGTATAGAGTCACACTGGTAGTCCTCAACATTGACTCTGGACCCCATGAAGACTCATGGCATCAGGTCGAACATGAGCAAGGGAAACCTCCTGCTGTTTATGATGTACTGCCCTTTCTCAGCTGATGAATCAGTACTCCTCCATGTTGAACATCACTTGGAGGAAGCCCTGAGGTTGGCAAGGGTGCAGAATGTTCTCTTCAACGTCTATCACCAAGAGTGGTTGGATCATAGCTGATAGACTGTGCAGGTGGTTGGAGAAAAACATACTTGACTTCATCCTCACCAACCTGCCTGCTGCAGAAACACCTGTCCATGACAGTGTCGGTAGGAGTGACTACCGCACAGTCATTGAGGATACCTTCCATCATGTTGTGTGGCACAGTCACCATGCTAAATGGGATAGCTTTCGAACAGATCTAGAAACTCAAGACTAGGCAATCAGCAGAATTGTACTTGGACACAATCTGTAACCTCATGGCCTGGTATATCCCCCACTCTTCCATTACCATCAAGCCAGGTGATCAACACTGGTTCAATGAAGAGTACAGGAAGGCATGCCAGGAGCAGCACCAGGCACACTTAAAGATGAGGGGTCAACCTGGTGAAGCTATTACACAGGACTACTTGTATGCCAAACAGCATAAGCCGTTAGTGATCCCACAACCAACGGATCAGATCTAAGCTCTGCAGTCCTGTCACATCCAGTCGTGAATGGTGGTGGACAATTAAACAAGTCACTGGAGGAGGAGGCTCCACAAATATCCCCATCCTCAATGATGGAGGAGCCCAGCATATCAGTGCAAAAGATAAAGCTGAACATTCGCAACGATCTTCAGCCAGAAGTGCCAAGTGGATGATCCATCTCGGCCTCCTCCGGAGGTCCCCAGCATCACAGATGCCAGTCTTCAGCCAATTCGATTCACTCCACGTGACATCAAGAAATGACTGAAGGCACTGGATACTGCAAAGGCTATGGCCCCGACAACATTTCGGCAATAGTGCTGAAGACTTGAGCACCAGGACTTGCCACGCCCCTAGCCAAGCTGATCCGTTAGAGCTACAACACTGGCACCTACCCAGCTATGTGGAAAATTGTCCAGGTATGTCCTGTATACAAAAAGCAGGACAATTCCAAACTGGCCAGTTACCGTCCCATCAGTCTACGCTCGATCATCAGTAAAGCAATGGAAGGGGTCATCAAAAGTGCTATCAAGCAGCACTTGCTTCACAATAACCAGCTCACTGATGCCCAGTTTGGGTTCCACCAGGGCCACTTAGCTCCTGACCTCATTACAGCCTTGGTTAAGACATGGACAGAAGAGCGGAACTCTCAAGGTGAGGTGAGGTTACTGCCCTTGACATCACGGCAGCATTTGACCGAGTGTGGCATCAAGGAGCCCTAGCAAAACTGGAGTCAATGGGAAACGGGGGTAACACTCTACACTGGTTGGAGTCATACCTAGCAGAAAAGCAAGATGGTTGTGATTGTTGGAGGTCAGTCATCTCAGCTCTAGGACATCACTACAGGAGTTCCTCAGGGTAGTGTCCTCGGCCCAAACATCTTCGGCTGCTTCATCAATGACCTTCCCTCCATCATAAGGTCAGAAGTGGGGATGTTCGCTGATGATTGCACAATGTTCAGCACCATTCGCAACTCCTCAGATACTGAAGCAGTTCATGTCCAAATGCAGCAAGACCTGGACAAAATCCAGGCTTGGGCTGACAAGTGGCAAGAAACACACAAGTGCCAGGCATTGACCATCTCCAATGAGATAGAATCCAACCATTTCCCCTTGATGTTCAATGACATTACCATCACTGAATCCCCTGCTACCAAGATTCTGGAGGGTTACCATTGACCAGAAACTGAACTGGACTAGCCATATAAATACTATGGCTACAAGAGCAGATCAGAGGCTAGGAATCGCGCGACGAGTAACTCACCTCCTGACTCCCCAAAGCCTGTCCACCATTTACATGGCACAAGTCAGGAATGTGATGGAATACTCCCCATTTGCCTGGATTAGTGCAGCTCCTACAACACTGAAGGAGCTTGATACCTCCCAGGGGAAAGCAGCCCACTTGATTGACACAACATCCACAAACATTCACTCCCTCCACCAGTGACGCACAGTAACAGCAGTGTGTAACATCTACAAGATGCACTGTAGGAATTCACCATGGCTCCTTAGACAGCACCTTCTAAACCCACGATCACTACTGTCTAGAAGGACAAGGGCAGCAGATAGATTGGAACACCACCGCCTGGAAGTTCCCCTCCAAGTCACTCGCCATCCTGACTTGGAAATATATCACCGTTCCTTCCCTGTCGCTGGGTCAAAATCCTGGAACTCCCTCCCTAACAGCACTGTGGGTGTACCTACACCACATGGACTGCAGCGGTTCAAGAAGGCAGCTCACCACCACCTTCTCAAGGGCAACTAGAGATGGGCAATAAATGCTGGGCCAGCCAGTGCTCAGCACTTCCGCTTGCGATCCATGTGGGCTGGCTGTATCTGGCCCACCCGCGTGAAATCATGGCACTGAGTGATTAGCGGCCGGCGATCGGCTTCCCAATCGCTCCCGCCGAGCCTGCCCTACGAAGGAAAACATCCGGCCCATGTGTTCTCACTTGTCTTCCAGTTAAACTGTTCAATCGCTTTAGAAATGTAAAATTAGCCTAATGACGAATGCAACTTGTTTGCCTGCTTTTTCCTGAACACAGTTAAAAAATTGATTAGGAACCCAACAGAGGGTTGGCTTGACTTCTGACCATTAGTCATACTGAAATAATAAAATACCAATTTTCTTCAAGGAAAAAATATAGACATTGATTTCAATTCATTGTAAGGCTGTCAACTGTAGATTTGAATGTAAAACAATTCCTCACATTTATCCAATATTTGAGAAAACAAGAAAAAATGATCCATCTCTCAATGAAATTTATTACTCTTTCTATTCCAAAGCAGTCTGTTTTACAACCATTTTTAAAAATTCTTTGTTCATGCCACGTGACCATCACTGGCAAGGCCGGCATCTATTGCTGACCAGTAATTGCCCTTGAGAAGGTTTTGGTGAGAGGCTTTCATTGTCCACTGCAGTAAGTGTGTTGTAGGTACACACACACACACTGCTGTTCGGGAAGGAGTTAAAGTTACCTTCACCACACACATTACTGAAAATGTATATTAAACATCTTGCTCATTTTTTTCCAATCCATAACCTGTCTTCTTGCTAACTACACAACTTGTTATAAGTGTCTTCTAACAGTTCATAACTAATGGTGTATGTTGCTCTCATTAGCCTTTATGAATGGAGTTTTTCATATATTGTAAGTACTAACTGGTACAGTTAATTTGTCGTTTTAACTTATTGTTTCATTATGTCGTCTCTATTCATTGCTCTTTAAGTGCCAAATTCCTCATATGGAGATATTTGCATCAGTTTTTTACATCATTAACATTTTTTCTTGGAACTAATAATGACCAGCAAAAGTATTTTTAAAAAGGATGTGATGGCCAGCCCCACGAGCAGCAAGGATTCAAGCTGTCAGTCACTTATTAAGCTTGATGCTGGTTGTGGATGTGTTTTAGTTGCAGGGTGACAAATAATGTTGTTGGCACTGATCAATATTTTCCCCTATCTTGCTCTAAGAGTCTTTTCAATCTCACTAATGTTACAGGCAGCATTACAGAGACTTTACAAAATGTGATTCATTTCTTCCCACACTGCATTCTCACTGTGTTCAGAATGTGTGTGTCTTAGAATCGTTGTAGCAACGCTGGGCTGTTACAATTAGATAAAATAAGCCAGTATTATTTTTCTGTTCCTCCCAAACCACTCGCACAGGCAACAGAACAGCTCAGTAATTGATCCTCATGGAAAACCACATCTTACCCATGGCCAACATAGCTTCTGAAAACAAAAGGGATGGTTTCTTCCAAGCCTCTGAGGTCACAATCTCAATCTCAAATCTCAGCACAGGTCTGGTGTAAAATGTATGATTACTACATCAAATGCTTGTCACATATTTGAATCGAGTTCTTACCAGAGGCTAAACTAACATGTTAAGATGTTCAAAAGCAATTAAATTAAACTAATGCTTTATAATAGATACTGTCAAACCAGATTTTACAATGTGATGGATCAGCTAGTGGGTTTGTACTAGCAGATGAGCATCTCAGAGTAGCTGAATCAAACTGAAGGAGCCAATTGTCATTTCACATTAGTCCTTTTTCACATGGGATGTATATCGGTTTTAAAATGCCTGTTGAGTGTAAGTGTTGGTGTTCAGTTTAATTTGGCCGCAATTGAAGATTGAAATGTTATGATTTGTATGATCATTTTATTGTTACAACCGCAGCCAGTGTTAATCACCAAGCAAGCCAATCCCAGAGGGAAACTTGTCTGACTGCTCATAGACTTTTTAAAAACATTTTTAAAATGAGGGAAAAGCTATTGATCCCAGAAGCATACAATCCCAGTAACAGTTTTAGGATTTTATAATTAAAAGATTTATTAACAAGAAGAAAAGAGAATTAAACACACACGAGTAAAATTGCAGATTGATAACAGTCTTATAAAACATTCTTCAAAAAAGCCCACTCCGTCAGAACACAGAATTAAACTACTTAACAATAGTTCCCTTACACATGTTTAACCGTAAAAATCCAGTAATTTCACCAAAGGCAAAAGCTGCTGTTACTTTAGTAAAGTATACTACACAACTTCTGATTCTTTTCAACTCTACTAGGAAAATCTGAAGGAAATTCAGAAACAGACTGCTTTCTGAAAACACAGACTTTTCTGATTTGAAACTGGATGGCTGCTTCAAATTCCCAACTTTTCTCAGCACAGAGCTAGTTTCAGGGCATCTCACCCACACAGCCACCTCAATGCAACTAAACATCTCCCTTAAGTAGCATTTTTTTTCCCTTTCAACCTAGATTCCATTGCCCTCAGCACCTCTTTGAACTCAACTTTTCAAAAATATAAAAATCTTTCGTATCTTCCTATTTCCTCCATTTTCAGGTCAATAAAATTTAATAACCTTCCCTTGGTTACTGATGAAATCTTTGTAAGTTGTAGAAGTCCCTAAACTCCCTTTGAAATTTAGCAGCTGAAAAGTCAAGTCCTTACCTATCACCTAATGCAAATGTTAAGATCCAACTTATTTACTTGTGATTCCAACTTCGCCATAGCCTCTCGTTACAAATGCATGCTTTTAGCCGTTCACCATCACTTCACCTTTCATCTCTCAGTTCCCACAGACAAGTTGTCATAACTAATCTTCCCCCTGTTTAATTACCCATAGACACAGACACACACACACACACACACACACACATGCACACACACATCCTTCTTTACAAAATGCCACCATATTCACAAAAAATATTTTAAAAGATAACATCCATCTTCATACTCTTCCCTTCCTCTGAAAAATCTTAGAAACTAATGAGGTTTGATGAATCTGAAGGTTTTCCAGAGATGTTTTTAAATGAATGAAACATTACAAATAATTGACTTCTCCTTTGTCCTACCAAATATGAAATATTTTGAAATGTGTATTTTGATGTAATGACATAGAGGTAATGTCACTGGAGGAGTAATCCAGAGATCCAGGCTAATTCAGTAGGGACATGGGTTCAAATTTCACCAAGGAAGCTGGTGGAATTCAAATTCAATTAACAAAAAAAATCTGGAATTAAAAGCTTGTCGGTAATTGTGATCATGAAATTATCACCGGTTGTTGTAAAAGCCCATCTGGTTCTTTGAGGAAGGAAATCTGCCATCCTTACCTGGTCTGGCCTACATATGACTCCAGACCCACAGCAATGTGGTTGGACTCTTGACTGCCCTCTGAAATGGCCTAGCAAGCCGCTCAATTCATGGGCAATTAGGGATGGCCAAGAAATGCCGACCTTCCCAGCGATGCTCACATCCCATGAAAGAAAATAAAAAAAGTGAAGGATTTATTTATTGCTGTGATATAAGGATCGCAAGCAAGGCCTTGTTGTCATGGAGAAGGCACTAAGTGCGCTTGTACTGCTGCTCTCCATTAAAGCTGTTGGTTGGAAGTTCCATGATTTTGACTCTGCAACCATGAAGAAACAGTACTTACAGATCCAAGTTGGGATAGTGTGTGATACTAATATAATGTGGAACTTGTCCTAATTTGCAGTGAAGTCACACACAGTCTGCATGAGTTTACATATCATTTATGCCAGTTTGAGATGCTGGTGAAAAACTAAGTGTTGGCTCTTTCATCCTCAACACTGCTTATAGTTTTTCAACTACTAGTTGCCATGAAATCCATCAACTTAATTTCGAATGTCAATGTGCAAGTGCTGACACCAAAACATAGAGAAAACATAGACTGGAATAAATTATAAGCTTATGCATTGCATTATCGTATTTTTAGAGCTAACTTCAATGATTTAGCACTTTTGGCGGGGCTAATGCCGTAAGGCAAGGCGGGATCTTGTCCAGACGTCCTCCGTTGGCAGTCTTCCAAGGGCGGCCTGGGCCGCTATTAAACCGCCATTGGACCCCCCCCTCCACCTCCCGTTCCCGCTCTGACCCTTCCTGACCAGCGAGGAGCCACGTTTCACGCTGGACCGACCTCACTCCGGCGTGAAATCACGGTCGGGGCCTGATCGCGGGTGGTGGTCCGTTTTGCGGCCACTCCCGGACCCGCCTGACCGACCAAGGGAAAGTCCGGGCCCAAACGGCGTCCACAGCAGGCAAATGGGGGGTATTTCAGGGCTCATACCCCTCCGTGTTACATTTAGCACATGGGTAAATTAACAGGGATGGATCTTACGTGTCCTCGCTGGGCATATTTTTGGTGGGGTGGGGGGCTGAGGTATGTAAAATAGGGTGGGTGCTACCCCACCACCTCACGGCCCACCCCCGAGATCATCCCCATAATACGGGGGGGATGGGCGGGTGGCATATTTAAATAAATAATCAAGAGTCAGTTGTGCTTATTAACAAGCCAATCGACCCGGATAATTCGCTATCCATGGCATGACATGGTTGGCATGGGCAGTTGGATGGGAGTGCAACATGGTAACCAGAGGGATATAGGGACATAGGAGCAGGAGTAGGTCATTCTGCCCATCGAGCCTGCCCTGCCATTCACTATGATCATGGCTGATCACCCACTTCAATGGCTTTTTCCCACACTATCCACACAAGCTGTCGGAAGGTGGGTACTATCTTGGCAAGGTGGCCTTTGTGCAGCGAGAGGTAGCCCCTGTAAAATAGTAACCCCGCCCCTTCTTCCTACATTCCTGTTCTATAAAACACACCACACTCACCCCATTCCCTAAACTGCCCAAACTCCCCCCCCACCCACCCCCGACCACCTGACTTACCCGGCTCCAGGGTCCATAAGCCTTTTCCTTGGGCCTGCTTGCCGTCCCGGCAGAGTCCACTAGTGTACTCGTGGCACTGTCAGGACTTTTCTGGGGGGGTGGTGGAGCACATGACTAGGTCAGTGCTCCTAACTGGCTCAAAAATCCTCTTACCAACTCATAATAACTCAGCAACCGTGTTCACTTACCAACCCTTCATAATTTACTAACCGTTTCAACTTGATCCTGCTCACTGGTTCTGCCTCCAACTCGTCACCTCTCCCGACCTGTCAACTCTCCCGACCCATCACCTGTCCCGACCCATCACCTCTCCCGACCCATCACCTCTCCCGACCTGTCACTTCCCCCGACCCATCACCTCTCCCGACCCATCACCTCTCCCAACCCATCACCTCTCCCGACCCGTCACTTCCCCCGACCCATCACCTCTCCCAACCCATCACCTCTCCCAACCCATCACCTCTCCCAGCCCATCACCTCTCCCAGCCCATCACCTCTCCCAACCCATCACCTCTCCCGACCCGTCACTTCCCCCGACCCATCACCTCTCCCAACCCATCACCTCTCCCGACCCGTCACTTCCCCCGACCCATCACCTCTCCCAACCCATCACCTCTCCCAACCCATCACCTCTCCCAGCCCATCACCTCTCCCGACCCATCACCTCTCCCAACCCATCACCTCTCCCGACCCGTCACTTCCCCCGACCCATCACCTCTCCCAACCCATCACCTCTCCCAACCCATCACCTCTCCCAGCCCATCACCTCTCCCGACCCGTCACTTCCCCCGACCCATCACCTCTCCCGACCCATCACCTCTCCCGACCTGTCACTTCCCCCGACCCATCACCTCTCCCGACCTGTCACTTCCCCCGACCCATCACCTCTCCCGACCCATCACCTCTCCCGACCCATCACCTCTCCCGACCCATCACCTCTCCCGACCTGTCACTTCCCCCGACCCATCACCTCTCCCAACCCATCACCTCTCCCGACCCATCACCTCTCCCGACCCGTCACCTCCCTCTCACTTGCTACTTCCCTCGCAGCTCCTCTTGCTAGCGGCTTCCCTCCCAACTTGCCGCCTCCCTCCCACTCACCACCTCGCCCTCTTGCCTCCCTCCCGCTTGCCGCTTCCCTCTCCCGATTCCTGAACTCTTGCTGTAAATGAGGGCTCAGGAGAGGAGCGGCGAGCAGGGAAGCAGTGAGTGAGGGAGCATGAGGAGCTGTGAGTGGGAGGGTCGGGGCTGGGGGCAGAGGGAAACGGGCAGGTGCAGTGAGTGGGGAAGGGAGATAGCAAGTGGGAGGGAAGTGGTGAATGAGAGGGCCACAGGAACGACAAGCGTTCACGTAGCTTCGGGCTCCAGGAACTGACATGAGTGAATTTTGTCTGTTACTTTCATCTG
The DNA here is from genome assembly GCF_017639515.1 of Carcharodon carcharias. Taxonomy (NCBI): domain Eukaryota; kingdom Metazoa; phylum Chordata; class Chondrichthyes; order Lamniformes; family Lamnidae; genus Carcharodon; species Carcharodon carcharias. Next base: position 5,524,523 of record NC_054476.1, on the reverse strand, counting down.
GCTAATCATATCAGGCTTGGCTCTTGTCTGTTAATTTCCTGTGATGAGCGAGTTTACCAGCTCTTTCCTTGTGGCCAAGGATGACAGTAAACCTCATTTAACCATCAGGATAAGCATGGCTGTAATCACTGATTGTGACACTTGATGGACTGTTGCGCACCACACAGACGCACAGCTTAGAGGCAACATTGGGTTGTCAGCTCATCACATTTAATGCTAAGCTACTTGATGTCTGAAGAGTGAAGACGACTGGGATTGGACAGCTTGGTCATTGCAGAAATAAATCAATTTTACCATTTTAAACTCCTCTTTAACCTCCTTATGCTGACAAACCGGTTGGACTTTGAAAATAAGTAACAGCTTTTTCCTGCTTGTAGTATCTGTGAAAATGATTGCCCAATTTGAATGTTGAATATGTGCTTCGAATGTATGATAGCGTATTGCAAAAACATTACATTCATACTTCCCCCTTATTAATGGGCATCCTTCACAAATTACCAGATATTATGCTATATATTTTCTAAATGTTTGGAAAACAAGGTCCAAAAATGACAAATTTCACAGTGCCACAGTCTGTATTCCTTAGTCACATGGAAATGGTCTATTGACTATATTTCAGTCATCTCGAGCCATTATCTTACAGTCCACCCACATTCCTGGCCACCTTCTTGACTTTGCCACCTCACTTGGTCTCACTCCTTCCATCGCATCAGAGGTAAAGCCACCTCTGGTCAATTCCTTCTAACCCCCTCAATCCACATTCCTTTCCATCGCTGCTAAAACCCTCATTTATGCTTTTGTTGCCTTCTGACTTGACAACCCCAACACATTCCCGGCCAGCTTCCCACATTCTATAATTCACAAACGTGCTCATCCAAATCTCTGCTGCCTGAGTCTCAACTCACACCAAGCTCTGTTCCCCTGTCACCTCTGTGCCCGCTGACCTGCACCGACACCCAGTCAAGCAGCATTTTGATTTTAAGATTTTCATCCTGGTTTTCAAATCCCTCCATGGCCTCACCCTTCCCTCCTCCAGCCCCATTGGATGAGTATTCCAAAGACCCAGGGTAATGCTCTGGGGAAGGTGTCCGAATCCCACCATGGTAGATGGTAAAATTTGAATTCAATAAAATACATGGAATGGAAAGTCTAGTGATGACCTTGAAACCATTACTGAATGTTGTGAAAACCCATCTGGTTCACTAATATCCTTTAGGGAAGGAAATCTGCTGTCCTTACCTGGTCTGGCCGACTTGTGACTCCAGATCCACTGCAATGTGGTTGACTCCTAAATGCCCTCTGAACAAGGGCAGTTAGGGATGGGCAATAAAAGCTGGCCTAGCCAGTGATGCCCACGTTCCACGAATGAATAAAAAAAAATCAACTTCTGGCCCCTTCAACATCCCCGATTTCATTACACCCACCATTGATGACCATGCCTTCAGTTTCCTAAGCCTAAAACTCTGAATTTCTTCCCTACACTTCTCCACGTCTCTAATTCCCTTTTCCCAAAGCCTACCTCTTTGATCAAGCGTTTAGTCGCCTGCCCTAATGTGGCTCAGTGTCTAATTTTGCTGTATAACTTTTGTGTGAAGCACCTTGAGACGTTTTATTAGGTTGAGGTCACTGTATAAGTCATTGTTGTCTCTAAGAGGCTCCTTGGATAAGCTAATGAGGGGCCTGTTTATGGATAATGGTTAATAAATTTGTTAGCACTGAGAAGCGCAGGCAACAGGCCTGTACTGCTCATGTTATACTGGGGTTGCAGTGGCCTAACAATTTGATGCCAACTAGGTGTAAATATTTTTCAATTTACTTTTCTTCCTGTGGATCTGGCAGGAACAAGAGTTCTCCTTCCAGCTCCATACAACCCCTAAAGTCCACTGCTAACCCATAATTTCCACCCTCTAGTTTTCTCCTTTTACTTCCCCCATCCAGAGGATACTGATGTTGAGGCAGGTGGCCTAAATTAGATCAGGTGAGAACTTTGGAAATGTGATGGGTATTGAGAACTCACTCTTATTGTTAAAATGAGATGAATATTAAAATGGAAAGCATGCCGCTAGCTGTGTGCCTGAAAATGAGCCATGATTAATTTTTTATCCTATTGTTACTGTTGATTACCTTTTATAAGTACAGAAATTGGGGCATTTCCTGAATCTTCAATGACATAGATCACACTGATGTACTTCTTTAACGTTGAGGGTCACTGAGGAAATGGTTTGTGAATATTATACCTAAAATTATTAAACCCCTGTCCTATACAATTTACTAGGGATGGGCAATAATTGTGGCCTAGCCAGTGACACACACGTCCCATGAATGAATATTTTTTTAAAAATTCCCTCTTCTTCTGAAAGTGATGCGTCTTGGTCAGTATATTTTGAATGGAGTTTATCTCCGTCTATTAGCTTGCACAACTGGCTAATCTTCATGAGTGGATGTCATCGGGCCTTTTGACTGTAGACTGAGCCTCTTCTCTTCTTAGGCAGTCTGTCACAATCAAGGATGATGTGCTTCCATTCTGGTGCGATGGGTTCTGAGATGGCAGATAAGCCCAGTGTGCAACCTCCAGACTGCCACATGTGGGGCAGGTAGTGTTTGAAGAGTTGGGGTAGATGGATTGCTTGGAGATGTATGCACTCCTTCCAATGCCTCAACTTTGCCTCCGCAAGTTGCTGATGAGGTTTCTCGATGCGCTCAGTGCCTTCCTGAATGAGCCTTCTCCATTTCGGTCGGCCACAAGGGCCTCCCATGAGTTGCTGGGAACGTCTGACCTCTTCAAGGATGCTTTGAGGACATCTCTAAAGCATTTCCGCCATCCCCTGGGAATCTCACCTGAGATCTAAGTAGGAACATAGAAGCAGGAGCAGGCCATTCAGCCCCTCGAGCATGCTCCACCTTCATGGCTGATCTTCTACCGCAAAGGCATTTTTCTGCAGTATCCCCTTATCCCTTGATGTCTTTAATATCTAGAAATCTATTGATCTCTGTCTGATCAATGACTGAGCCTCCACGGCCTTCTGGGGTAGATATTTCCAAAGATCCACCACCCACAGAGTGAAAATTCCTCCTTATCTCAGTCCCAAAGGGCGGACCTCTTATTTTGAGGCTGTGTTCCCTAGTCCCCTCCATCCCCCCACCCATCAGCCAGGGGCAATATCTCTCCTGCATCTACCCTGTCATGCTATCCAAGAAATTTTTATGCTTCAACGAGATCATCTCTCATTCTTCTAAACTCTAGAGAATATAGACCCAGTCTCCTCAATCTCTCCTCATTAAGCAATCCCTCCATCCCAGCGATTAGCCTGGTGAGCCTTTGTTGCACTCCTGCTATGGCAAGTATATCAGTCCTTAGCTAAGGAGACCAAAACTGTACACAATACTCCAGATGCAGTCTCACCAGGGCTCAATACAACTGTACTCAAAGGCACCTTTACTCCTGTACTCAAATCCACTTGCAATAAAGGCCAACATACCATTTGCCTTCCTAATTGCTTGTTACACCTGCATTTAGCTTTCAGTGACCTATGAACACTCAGGTCCCTTTGGACATCAACACTTGCCAATCTCTCACTCTTTAATAAATACTCTGTGGGTGGAATTTTGCAGTCCCCCACTGCAGCGGGTTTGTTGGAAGGTGGGGCGGGGGTGTAGGCGGGGGTGGTGGGAATGGGCATTGGGAGGGATGCGGACAATACATCAGGAGCTAAGGAATTGGTTTCCTGCCGGTGTGAAATGACGGTGGGTATGTGTGCCCCGGCCGGCATGGTGGGATGCCATTCCCCCTGCCAGTTGCCGGTGTAAAATTGATTTGCAACCTGTTATTGCGGTCACAGAGGGCAAATGTGAAGGGGTCACATGCAAGCAGTGCCCCATAAGGCTGGATACCCTAAGAGAGTCCTGATTGGCAGTCCCAGTGGTGTCCAACAGCCGCTCCTCCCCACTTTGGGTGTCCGAGGGATAGAACCTAACTCGTTGAGGGGAGGGGAACATGGAGGGAGGTTGAAGTGCCCCATCCACCTCTTGTGTAGCCACTGCAAAACCTCACCCATGGCTACAGTGATGGGGCGCAGGTCTACGTTCTACTGGACCAGATTCTCCATGGCATCTGCCACCCTCCCCAGGGAGATCACATGTTGGTACCACTTCATTCAAGCAGCAAGCGGACAGACTCCTTCACCTCAGGAGTCACGCTGTTGAGGGCCTCCAACGCCTCTGCCTGATGTTCCCCTGCACCTTGCCAGCTTCCCCAGCATCTTTTGGATGGTGCATCCCAAAGACTCAGCGTCCGACTCGGACTTGGTTGAGGCCTCTGCCCCAGCAGAGTGCCAGTGAGCTTGGCTCCACCTGCTGCTGACAAATGCCTGAACTACATCTTATATCCACTGAGGTGTGTGTCTCTGCATCGGTGGAGGGTGCAGGTGACCTGCTGTGATGCCTCAACAGGTGCACTTTCTTCCTCCTCCTCAATGTCCTGGTTCCTCTGTGGGCTTGTGTGACTGCTGGACAGGACTTCGCCCTCTTGCCTTGCCCTCTTCCTGCTGGCACCTGTAAGTGAGAGAGCGAGTGACTGCATGAGCTGCCTCCAACATGGAGGAACGCTGACCCTTAGGTTTCTAGGTGACATGCACGGATCCTTACAGGATGGAGGCTGCCGTTGATCTCACCATCCACATAGGCTCCGGCTGGATCCTCTCCCTGCCAACCGGGTTGCTCGCTCCTTAAAGTCAGTGAGGTTCTTGAGATCGGACTAGCCCCCTCCCGTCTTATCTCTCTCTCTCTCTCTCTCTCACTCTCCTTCCTGTTGTGCCTTAACTTTTTCTGTGCAAAGAGAGAAGATGGGGTTGAGAGCAATTTGGTTTCACGTACCTTTCTCATGCTTCCAGTCTTGCCCACTGGATTGTGTGCCACCTGATTGATGCACTGCAGGTTGTCCACAGGGTTCTGGGGCAACACTCTCCAGAGTGGTGAACCCATGTAGATGTAAGGATAATGCTCTCAGGGGCATGGCATTAGCGGTGCTCACTGATGGCCTCAATGCCTAACCCCCTTCCCCCAGCAACCCCCCAATCACCCACACAACATGTGAGCTGGGCCAGGGACCCACAGTGGCCTCTCCACCTCTAGACTAGATGGACTGCAGTGGGGCAATGAGTCATCACCTTATCACGTTGCCACTGAAGCCCGTGTCTCCTGTATCATTCAGTGAGTTGAGTCTGAGCAGTTGAGTGTACACTTACCCTGGCAGAGAGGATGAGGTCATTCGTCTGTTTCCTGCACTGCAGAGCAATCCTCCGGTGGAGGCCTTTGTCACTGACCACCATGGAGATTTGCTCCCATGCCAGGCTGGCCTGATGACTCAGCCTCCTCCTCCTATCCTTGGGGTCAAGGATGCCCCTCCTGGCCTCCACTTCTTTGACTGAATCTGGGAGTCGGAGGTCCCTGTGATCGGTGGGCCACCTCCTCCTTCGCTGGTGTGGAAGTTGATGTCCGGGCGCCTAATGAATATGGCACCTGGACATGACAGCAGGGTGTGTGCCACCCAGCCTGCCCCACCATGCTAAACATCGGGAAACCCCCAACTGCATCATTAATTACGCCAGCATCACGCGATTCAGCGTGAAATCCTACCGGTCTCTGCAGTGGGAAACACTCCCAGTTCCTGCCCCCACCACAGGACTTAATCTAGGAATGGAAAATTCTGCCCTGTTTTTCCATTTTCCCTACCACAGTGGATTATTTCATATTTACAATGTATTCTACCTGGCATGTTCTTGCCTCCTCACTTAACCAGTCTAACTCCCCGTGAAGCCTCTTTGGATCCTTCTCAGATCTCATATTCCCACCAAGTTTTGTGTCATCAGCAAACTTGGAAATATTATGTTTGGTCCTGACATCCACATCATTGACATAGATTATGCATAGCTGGGGCCCACACACTGATCTGGCAGTACCCCACTAGTCCCAGCCTGCCCAACTAAGATTGACCCATTTATTCTTACTCCCTGTTCTCTGTCCAATTGCCCCAGTCCCCTGTGTTCTAATTTTGTTTACTAACCTCTTGTGTGGCACCTTATTGAAAGCCTTCTGAAAATTCAAATACACCACATCGACTGGTTCTCCCTTATCTATCCTGCTAGTTACATCCTCAAAAAACACTAACAGGTTTGTCAAACATAGTTTCCCGCTCATTAAAAAAAATCCACGATGACTCTGCCAATCCTACCATTATTTTCTACGTGTTCAGTAATCAGATTCTATATAATAGATCCTAGCACTTTCCCTACTACTGATGTCAAGTTAACAGGTCTGTAGTTCCTTAAATTCTCTTTCCCTCCTTTCTTAAACAGTGGAGTTACATTTGTTACAATCTGCAGGGACCGTTCCAGAATCTAAAGAATTTTGGAAGATGATCACCAATCCATCCAGTATCTCTACAGCCACTCCTTTCAACACCCTGGGATGCAGATAATTAAACCTAGGGGATTTATCAACTTATAGTCTCATTAATTTCCATATTTTTATGAATACTAATTTCTTTCAGGCCCTCAATCTCACTAGTCTATTGGTTCTGTAGTATTTCAAAGGGTACTTTGTATCTTCTGCTGTGAAGATAGACACAAAGGGTAGAATTTGCACCCCACTGAGACTAAGTTCCACAACAGGGGAGGAACAAGGAGTATTTCCCTCCAATGAGGATACTGGGAATTTGCACCGAATCACGCGATACTGGCCTCAGGGGTTTCCAGACATTTTGTGCAGCAGGATGAGCTGGATGGTGTGCTGTCTGCCATCAAATCTGAGCACTAAATTTATTCATGGGATGTGGGTGTCATTGGCTGGGCCAGCATTTATTGCCCATCCCTAAATGCCGTTGAGGAGGTGGTGGTGAGCTGCCTTCTTGAACCTCTGCAGTTCATGTGGTGTAGGTACCCAGTGCCCGAATATCAACCATTTGAGGAGATGGTCCACGGATCCCAGGGACCTCCAGCTCCCAGATTCACTGAAACCTCTCCGGAAATCCTCCTGAATGAAGTGGAGGCCAGGGAGGGGCGTCCTTTACCTGGAGGATGGGAGGAGAAGGCTGAGCCCACAGACTAACGCAGCATGGGAGGAAGTCTCCAGGGAGGTCAGTGCCCATGGCCTCCAGCAGAGGACTGCCATGCAATGCCAGAAATGGATGAATGACCTCATCTGCACTGCCAGGGTAAGTGAACCCCTAACGCTCGCATTCGCTTCACTGAATGACACAGGGGACATGGGCTTCAGTGGCAACGTGATAAGGTGATGACTCATTGCCCCATTGCAGCCCACCTAGCCTGGAGATGGAGAGGCCACTGTGGGTCCCTGACCCTTCCACACAGAGAGCTCAGATACTGTCTTGCTGGGATGGGGGGCAGGGAGGCACGCATTGAGGGCACCAGCAAGCACTGCTAATGCCATGTCACTGTGAGCCATACCCTTGTATCTGCACGGGCTCACTGCTCTGGAGGGTGCTGTCCCAGAACCCTTGTGGACAACCTGCAGTGCATCAATCACATGGCGCACAATCCAGTGGGTTATTTGTAAGACTGGAAGCATTAGAAAGCTACATGAAACCCAGTAGGAGAGAGAGGGAGAAGACAGGAGGGGGCCATCCTGACATCAAGAGCCTGATGGACTTTGAGGAGCAGGCAGTGCAGATGGCAGAGGAGGAACCAGACCGAGCCTGCGGAGATGGTAAGGCCAGTGGACAACCTCCATCCAGTAAGGATCCGTGCATGTCACATAGAAACCTAAGGGTCAGCGCTCCTCCATGTTGGAGGCAGTTCCTGCAGTCACTCGCTCTCTCCTCTCTCACTAACAGGTGCCAGCAGGTAGAGGGCAAGGGAACAAGAGGACACCCTGTCCAGCAGTTCCTCCAGCCCACAGAGGACCGAGGACACTGGGGAGGAGGAAGAAAGTGCATCTGTAGAGGCATCACAGCAGGTCACCTGCACCCTCTACCAGCGCAGAGACACACACCTCTGTGGGTAGAAGATATAGTTCAGTAAGGGTCTCACAATCTGGTGGTCACTGCACAGACACATATCTGCAGAAGGAAGCAGGGTCAGCCAATCTCACCAGCACTTGGAGGACTGCTGCAGAAGAGGTACCTGCGAGGCTCAAGTCTGATGGTGAACCTGGCGAGCTGCTCTTCACTCGGGACTTCGAGGTTTGTTTGCTTTGGGTAGCACTCATGGTCATCAGAGCCAGGATTCACAGGCAGCACCACATCACGAGCAGGTTTCTACTGAGACCAGCCATAAAGCAGGGGTGGCTTCTCAATGGCTGCAGGGCTGAGGCTTGCGTGGGGAAGGGGGAGAAGTGGCCACGGGCAAGGGAAGAGGCTGCAGGGCGAGGGATCTACTGGGGAAGGAGGGTATCCCAGGATGTGTGGGATGCTCATTGATCTGAGCAGGTTGTCTAAAGATGGTGTGGGCTGAGCAGTCAGTCTCCAGAGGAGATGAGCCCAGATGGAGATGTGAGGGTGTGTGTGTGTGAGAACGGGTGGTGATGTCCCTTGAGTTGGCAGTGAGTGAGATGCCAGTAAATGTGTGATGGGCTTGAGTGTTTGAGTTTAGAGTAATGAGATGGTTGACTTACCCTGGCAGCACGGATGAGATCATTCACCCTCTTTCTGCACTGGATGGCAAAACTCTTCTAGGCAGCGTTGGCAATGACTACCTCTGCCACCACCTCCCAAGCCGGAGCGGTGACACTGATGGGCCTCCTGTGGCCAGAACGGGGATAGAGGACACTGCGCTGGGCTCCAACAGTGTCCAGAAGGTATCCCAGGGATGTGTCACTGAATTGGAGAGCTGCAGTCTTTTTGTCTTTCGGGGTCTTGTCTTCTGTGCAGCAGTCCTGGGCTGGAAGCACTGAGAGGTCTGCACGTGTCTGCACTTTAAATATGGCATTCGGCCTGAGGAAGCAGTGAGGTGATGGTGCGTTGGATGGATCGGAAGCTGCCTGTCAGCAGAATGGCGTGTTTCCTGGGAATATATGATTAATGAGGCAGGATTGGAACAAAATGGTGCGAGAACCCGCCATTGCAGCGAACATCCTTTTAACCACCCGCTACAGCACTTAGTGCAAACCTGGGACGATTCTGCACTCTGTTTCTCTCTCTATTGATGCTGCCAGACCTGCTGAGCTTTTCCAGCATTTTCTGTGTTTACCTCAGGCTTACTACTTTGTGGGCATATTTCTAAGCCTTTTCCTTTCATCGAATACAATCTTTAACTTCTCTTGTTAGACGTGGTTGGATTACTTTTCCTGCTTTGTTTTTGTGCCTTAAAGGAATGTAAATTTGTTGCCAACCACATATTAATTCTTTCAGTGTTAGCCATTGTCTGTTTACCATCATACCCTTTAATGTAGTTTCCCAGCCTATCACAGCCAACTTGCCCCTCACACCTTCATCTGTTTAGATTTAGTTTCAGATTGAGTGCCATCACTTACAAACTTTTTTGTCGAATTCTACCATATATGACCACCCTTCCCTAAAGACTCCTTCACAGTGAGATTATTAATTATCCCTTTCTCGTTGCACAATACCTGATATAAAATAACCCGTTCCCGAGCTGGTTCCTCAACAAATTGTTCTAGAGTAGAGCTGCGGAGTGAGCAATCATATTGTCAAAACAAGATTGCTGGATAATGTTTAGTTACTCATTGTAAGGCTGTGGGTTTACAGCCGTGACCCCTCTCCTTGTGGTCTTTTACAGTTTCTGGAACATCTGGTGTATCGACCATATTTATGCAGCCTGACACTTCAAAGTGTACCTGAAAGTTTTACTCAGCTGAGCATAGAAATTGGGGGTACAACTTTTAAGCCAGTGCAACTCGTTCATGGAAAGTCAGATAATAAGACCTAATTTTAAACATTGGAGGCAGTGCGATGATGTAAAGTAAATGCATTGAAAATCAATGTAATCACCCTGCTTCCTGTTCTGGTCGGTTGAGAACATCTTTGTGGGTGTTGGTAGAAAGAACAGTATTTTGAGGTGATGCGATAAATTTATAACCCAACCTAGGAATGGATTAGGAGACAGGGGTCAGGGCCGTGTAAACAGGTAAGGCACAGGGAGGAGAGCCCGTTGCTTTCCCCATGTCCCCCCTTTAAGTTAGGGGCAGGGAAGGTCAAGGGAGGCCAATTAATTGCCACTTAAAGGCCTAATCCCGCTGTTACTGGCATTCCACCCGCGTTGGGGTGGTCACTGTACAGGGTATAACTTGACCTTCCCCCTGCCACCTCAAAGTGGAGGTGGGGGCACCTTCCTGATCAAACCCCCACTGTGAAAGCAGACCATTCAACTCAACTCACCGGAACCTACCTGACTGGTCCCTGTGAGTCTGCCCTACTCACCTCTCTTTCGAGGCCCCCGCCATAGATGCTGCTCCAGGGCCTGCTGCAGGCCAACTAGTGTGCCACCACCCCAACCCCGAGTGCCCCCGTCCCCCTCCTCACACCCCCTGCCCAAGCAGTTAAGTGCTTGATTGCCATTTAATCCCACTGGGGCATCCAGAAAAGGCCAAGATGGGGCTGCAGCTGCCCTCCTAGATGGCGGACTGTGCCAGTGTTATGGCCACTTAATTCACCTAATGTGTGTGTGGTGCATATTGTTGTGTGTTGGTTGTGACTGGCTAAGAAACAATTTCTGAGACACAGGTATATCTGAACTATAGCTGGTTTATTGGACCTAACAGGACCATATACAGATACACATGACTAGGTGTTACTCAGTCTAAGGCATGAGCATTCTCCCTCGTGTCTCTTGGTGATGTGTCTCTGACATCATCAGGTGGCCAGTACTGTTTCTCCAGCCCCACACATTAACCCTTTCAACCCTGACCACCCTAATACTACACAGATGAACACCAGCCATAGTGTCTAGAGCTTGCGTGGGCACCTGTTTAATACTGGGGGTGGGCTCTATTTCTTTCAAGTGACTTCACGGTGATTTGGCAAAGAGACTGTACGTTGTTCGAAGTTGGAAACTAAGTTGAGCTTCAAGCAAAGTCAGCACATTTTCCCCACAAAAGTACTGGCTGAGAACCTCTCACTAAAAGTAACGTACGGCTAAAGGACTAATTACTGGCCAGAAATAAATCAATTACATTCGTTTGCTACAAAAAACTGTTAATGAATGCACCAGTAATTTTAGTTAGCAGTTTATGTGAGCTCCATTCAGTCAAAGTACGCTTTGATTCTCTGAATTCGCCCATACGCTGCAGCTGCATTTCCTCACAGTTACAGTCACAGAGAAAAAAAATACTTCAGACACCTTGAATAATTAGAGGACCTGAGCTTACCATAAATTTCCATTGGTGCTGCTGTGCCTTGCATGTGAAGATGAATCCTTCACCTTGAGCTGTTGACAGGGACCCAGGAGGCTGTACTCTGTACACAGAGAACTTAAAAGGTGTAGAACCAGCATGAAATTGTTCAGACAGCTGGCCTTGCTATCGTTAAAGGATAAGCTGTTTTTCATTACCATCAATATTGTATAATTAGATAACAATGATATGTCCCATTTTCTAGGTTCTTTGAGACATAATTTATCAGCTCAAACATATTTAACAGTCAAGGAAATCTGATGCTTCTGATGCTGCTGGTGCTGTGCTTAAGGTTCAAGGTTCCAACAAATTATAATTCATAAAGATAACTTCTGGCAATCCATTACAAAAGCTAGTCTCTTAATAGAAAGGAACGAATATTATTATTGAGGTGTTTATTAAATAGTTCCTTTGTCTATTTAGACTCTAAATGGGCAATATTATGGAAACTTGTTTATTATTAGTAACGGTAACACTTGCATTTATATACCGCTTGCCGTAGTTCAAGGCAATGCAAACAATGTCACACCATTAGTTACATAGAATATACAGCACAGAAGTGGACCGTTCAACTCAACTGATCTGTGCCATTGCTGATGCACCCACAAGAGCCTTTTTGCACTGTATTTTATCTAACCCTATCAGCATGCCCTCCTACTTTCTGAAGTACAACAACTGCTTCTGTGGACAGTTTCAAGCCTGCAGCTTCTAATCCTGACAGACCACCCTTTTTTTAATTGGCTCTGCATTCTTTACCTGTTGTGATTGTTTCAATTTGCAATGCACTTGAAGAGGTTAAACAGTGTGATTTTAGATAGATGTATTTTTGAAAATGGTGTACTCATACTGTAGGAATAGTGGATTCCCTAGCTGTGACTTTCCAAAATTCCCCAGATTCCGGGACACAACAGGTTGGAAAGTAGCAATTGGAAGTTGACACCACCATTCAAGAAAGGAGGGAGAAAGAAAGCAAAGAACTATCGGCCAATTAGCCCAACAGCAGACATTGGGAAAATGCTGTAATCTATTATTAAGGAAGCCTTAACAATGCACTTAAATTATAGATAGTATGATCAGAAAGGCAGCAGGCTTTAACAAAAGGGACATCTCAGTTGACAAATTTATTAGGTTTTTGAAGATGTAGTATAAGAGAACCAGTAGATGTGGTATTGTTAGATTCCTAAAGGCATTCGATAAGGTGTCACATAAAAGGATAATATGCTGTAACTGCTCCAGTCCAGGACGCTTGGGACTGAGGGATTTCTGAATTTTCTGGATTATAGAATAATGTTAGAATGCCTAACCACAAGTGTGTGAACCAAATACAGATGTGCACCTGAGACCTAAAACGGTGACAAAACATTATGAAGCACTAATAAGAATTGTTTCATTCATCCAAACGCTGTTTCTTTCATGATTCCAAAGTGCTGTAACGAACATAAATTACTACGACGACGTTGAGGGAGCAGGTGGTCCAGAATTAGCATCACCGACAAGCCCTGGCTGGGGAAGGTATGGTGATGATTATTTACTAAACGTTCAATATATTAAAAAATTCCTTTCCCAGAAATATTGACAATGTGTGTGCCACCAGTGCTAAAGGCTTTGATTTTTAATTTTCATTGACTTTTCTTCCTTGGGCATCCATCTTGTCTTCCCACTGAAGAGCCATAGGCTGTTACTTTTATCTTCAATAGAAGTAGGACCATTAGAATAACTGTAAAGGCCATCACGTTCACTATTCTCTGATTTGTTCCAGTGCCATCAGTGACACGTCTGTGGGCAGAATGTTACGGGGCAGTAAAATGCGATGAGACATTTTAAACCCCATTGACGACAGCGGGAACGTAAAATCCCACTGCCCTAAAATTCTGCCCTGTGAGTGGCGTGGGCCTGCCCAAAATATTCCAGACAACTGTTGTTTGCGAGTACATGCAATGTAGGAATTGGGAGCAGGAGTAGGTCATTCACCTCCCCCCCCCCCCCCCGAGCCAGCCCCACCATTTGAAAGGATCATGGCTGATCTGATTGTGGCCTCAACTGTACTTTCCTGTCTACCCCCTATAACCTTTGACTCCCTTGTCAATGAAGAATCCGTCTAACTCAGCTTTTGAAAAAGTGACAAGTCTCCACTGCTCCTTGGGGAAGAGAATTCCACTGACTAATGACACTCTGAGAGAAAATATTTCTCCTCATCTTCATCTTAAATGGGATACCCTTTATTTTTAAACTTCAGATTTCTGGACTGGAGAAGTTGCATGCAAGAAAGGAGCTTATAGAATTGGGGGTAATATATCAGCATTCACAAACATTCACTCCATCCACCACAGACACAGAGTGGCAGCGTGTGTACCATCTACAAGGTGCACTACGAGAACTCACCAAGGCTCCTTAGACAGCACCTTCCAAACCCATGGCCACCAGCATCTAGAAGGATAAGGGCCACAGACACATGGGAACACCATCACCTGGAAGTTCCCCTCCAAGCCACTCACCATCCTGACTTGGAAACATATTGCTGTTTCTTCACTGTCGCTGGGTCCAAATCCTGGAACTCCCTCCCTAACAGCACTGTGGGTGTACCTACACCACATAGACCATAGTCATTCAAGAAGGCGGCTCACCACCACCTTCTCGAGGGGCAATTAGGGCTGGGCAATAAATTCTGGTCTAGCTAGCGATGCCAACATCCAGGAATGAATTTAAAAAGAAGCATAGATTGATTGACTAACGGGCAACAAGCAGAGAGTAGGAGTAAGTGGGTCAATTTCAAGTTGGCAGGTTGTAACTAATGGAGTGTTGCATGGGTCAGTGCTGGGCCCTCAGATATCTACAATCCATATTAATGGCTGAGTTGAATAGACCGAGAGTAATAATGCAAAGCTAGATGGGAATGTAAGTTATGAGGAGGACACAAAGAGATACAGACAAGTTAATGAGTAGGCAAAAAGTGGCAAATTAAATATAGGGCTGATTTTCGGGTTGGCGAGCAGGGCGGGGCCTGCTCATCGATGCACAAAGTGATGCACGGTGACATCGGGCATGCATCCTGACTTCACCGCACGTCATTTAGATTGCCAGCTTGGCGGGCACACAGCCAAGTTGGCTGCACGCCCGCCAAACTGGCAAAGGCCTAAGGCTATTAAGAAAGTAATTAAAGTTGTTAAGAATGCTGCCCGTCCAACATTAAGGTTGGGGTGGGTGGGGGGGGAGGTGTTGGGGGTGGGGGGACAGACGAAGAGCCCCGGCAGCCTTCGCATTTTTCATGAAACCTCATCCATGGGCGGGATGAGGTTTCATGAAGGGCTTATTACTTAAATTAAAAATATTGAAAAATTAACGTACCTGTCCCAGCTCGTGTGACAGTTTCACCTTTATTAAATTTTTCAGAACTGAAACTCACCTCCCTTAGGCACCTGTGTGCCTCGGAGATTTCTGTGCTCTTTCACACGCATGCGCGGAAAAGCCCAGGCCTTGACTCAGGGTTTCCTCTGCGCCCACACCAGGAGTGCACAGCGCATCAGGCGAGCAGCATGCTGAGCAGGATTTAATTGGCCCACCCATGTAAAATGGCGGCGCGCTTCCGATCAAGGGGGGTGGCCAATTGGGTTCGTGCTCGCTCCCGCCCGCCCCCTCACAACCCCCTCCTCCCAGATGGGGGGACAATTCAGCCCATCATATGGGTAGTGAAAATATAAAAACAGAATTTTTTTTGAAGGGCATAAAACTTTTACATGTTAATGTTCAAAGGGACTTGGGTGTACTCATAACAGGAACACAGAAAGTTAGAATATGGGTATGGCAGGCAATTAGGGAGCCAAATGGAATATTGACCCTTATTGCAAAGTGATTGGAATACAAGAATAAAGAAGTCTTGCAATAGTTGTACAGGGCTTTGATGAGATCATGCCGAGAATACTCTCTGCAGTTTTGACCTTCACCACCTAAGAAAGTACATACTTGCATAAGTGGCCATACATTATAGGTTCCTCAGGTTGGCCCCTTGGATGGAAAGTCTGTCCAGTGATGATAGGCTGAGTAAATTGAGCTGATATTCTCTGGAGCTTCAAAGAATTAAAGGTGAGCTCATTGAAACATACACAATTCTAAAGTGGCTTCACAGGGTAGACATGAGAGGTTCTTTCCGCTGGCTGGTGAATTTAGAGAACAGGCGCACAGTCTCACGACTTAGGGCTGAAACTAGGAAAGATTTCTCCACTCAAAGGATAGTGAACCTTTGGAATTCTCGACACCAGACCACTGCAGATGTTTCATCATTGAGCCTATTCAAGGCTGAGATGGATAGATTTTTGGTCTTTCAAGGAGTCAAGGGATATGGAGAGTAGGCAGAAAAGAGGATTTGAGGCAGACCATCAGCCATTAACCCACGACCATTGCCATCTAGAAGGACAAGGGCAGCAGACACGTGGGAATATCACCACCTTGAAGTTCCCCCCCAAGCCACTGACTTGGAAATATATCACCGCTCCTTCACTGTCGCTGGGTCAAAATCCTGGAACTCCCTCCCTAACAGCACTATAGGTGTACCTACACCACATGGACTGCAACAGTTCAAGGCAGCAGCTCACCACCACCTTCTCAAGGGCAATTAGGGATGGCCAATAAGTGCTGACCTAGCCAGTAATGCCCACATCCCATAAATGAGTTTTAAAAAATGATTGTATTGAATGGTGGAGCAGGCTTAACGGGCCTCATGTCTACCCCAGCCCTTATTTGTTCTGTTCTTAAAAATGTACAGTTGCTCAGGTCTCAACTTTTTAGTTTTCTAGTCATGGACCTTTTATGATGTTTGGCGAAGATCTTTACTGATCATTACTGCAAAATGTCACTATTGTGCTGTTTATCGTACTAGCACATAGTTTTTAATGACACAGGAACAGGTCATCTACATGTCAGTGTCTATTTGTTCCACCTGAACCTCCTACCACTCTTTTTCCACCAGCCTCATCAACATATACTTCTACTCCTGTCTCCCTCATCTAACTTATCTAGTTTCCCCATAAATACATCAATGCTCATTGCTTTAACTTGGTAACAAGTTCCAAATTCTAACCACTCTCTGGGAAAAGAAATTCTTCCTGAATTCTATATCAGATTTATTAGTGACTATTTTATATTTATGACCCCTAGTTCTAGATTAAACTGCAAGTGGGAACATTTTCTCTGTATCTATCCAAGTATATCCTTTCATATTCCATTAGGTCACACTGCAGTCTTCCAGAGAAGAGATTTCCAGCCTGTTCAATATATCCTAAGAGGTAAAATCTCATCTCTCAGTACTGGTATCACTCCAGTAAATGTAGTTTGCACCTCCTATATTACCTCTATATCTGTTTTTTTGAATATGCAGAGCTGTTAATAGTACTCAAGTGTGGTCTAGCCAAGGTTTTATACAAGTTCAACATGACTTCTCTGCTTTTCAGTTCTATCCCTCTAGAAATGAACCCCTAATGTTTTTTTTTAATATGGCCTGATCGATCTGTGATCCTACTTCTAGTGACTTGTGCACCTGTACTCCTAAATCCTTAAGTTCTTCTGCCCATTTAGACCCTCATGAATGGACTGACAGTTCAGGTCAAATGTGGCAATAAATAATGGGACACACCAAAATCCATCAACAGCAGAAACTTTCATTACTTCTTTCAGTGGTGGTTTTGTTTTTCTCTTGGAGCCCACTTGGAACACTGTTTCACAAATTGAGGGTGATAAATAGTCAAAGCTCCGTTGCCAAGTTGACAGAAGGCTCATAAATGAGTAGAATAGGTAATCTACACATGCGCTACCTTAGACCACTTTATGATTGATCTTTTTCTAATTCTTTCATGGGATGTCATCATCGCTGGTTAGGCCAGCATTTATTGCCCATCCCTAATTGCCCTCATTCGGAGGGCATTTAAAAGTCAACCACATTGCTGTGGGTCTTGAGTCGCAGGTAGGCCAGACCAGGTAAGGACCATCATCTCATGACAATCGGAAATGGCTTCCTGGTCATCATTAGACTTTTAATTCCAGATTTTATTAAATTCAAATTCCACCATTTGCTGTGGCGAGATTCAAACCCCAGTCCCCAGAGCGTTACCTGGGATCTCTGGATTGCCAGTTCAGTGACAGTACCACTACACCATCACCTCCCCATCTACCACACTGGTGATTGACCAGCCACTGACTCACTGCTGAAACCCAGAGCGACAGACCTATTACTGAGACCTGGAATTCTTTTCACCTGACCTCATAAAGCTAAGACCCTTACAGGTAGGGTGATCTGAGGGGTTAAGGATTGAGGAAGGTTACGAGTGCTTTGTACTAGTAGACTCGTTTAGATTTTGCTGTTTAAGTTCCATTCTTATGTACGTTTTGTGTGGGAGGCAAACACTGCCTCCACCAACCTTCAGTGAAGTTTTCTTGACGTTTTTAGTGCCATGTATCCTTATGGGGAGAGGGTGTGATCTCCATAATAAGTAAACAAAAATCTTCCCATGTGGCTGTCTCTCAGTAATTTAGTTAAGTGACTCTGAAAAATAGTAATGGGGTTTCAGGTTTGTCAGGTCCTTAACTAATAAAGAAAACAGTGCTTCTCAGAGTCCTCCCTTTGTCATACAGCGCTGCCTGTAAGCACCACATGAGATGATTCAAAGCTGGTGTTATCATTGCTCACTTCTCCAGTTAGATTTATTCAACGGTTAGAAAAGTAAACTAACACTTTCCAATGCATCAACCACTGCACTGGCTACATATGGCTGGTTGGGAATGTAGGAGTTGGGTTTTATGGGGTCGAGGGAGGGTAGGGTGGACTGCTGCCTTCCCCACCCCACCCACCCACCCCCCACACCAAAGGGAAGCTGGCTGGCAGCCGATGTACCTACAAGAAGCCCGGTCGCAGCCATAACATGCTGCTGGTGGGTAAACTGGTATCCAGGCTCAGGGTCAGACCTCCAGCCCCCGAGGTGCTGCCGGCTGCTCTAGTGGCCCCGGTAGCACCGGAGCTCAGTCGTGAGCGCTGCCTGGACTTCAAACAGCCACAGGAATAAGAGAAGATGGCTGCCTGAGGCAGGTAAATCCTGGGCTTTTAGAGCGGGGAGGAATCCGTGAGCCCAGGGAGATGGGAGAGGTTTGGGTTTTGGGGGGGCGGGCAGTGAGGAACAAAGTGGGGGGGACGCGGTGTGTGGTGACATCTTGGGGTAGGTGCCCCATTGTACACAGGTCACCCCCTGCATTAAGTGCCCTCCTTTCTCCCCACCTTTTTACAACTTGGCCTCAAAAAATGGACTTTACACTCCTGCCGCATGCCCGCGCCAACCATATTATCATGTAGGCGACGTAATATCCCGGTCAATTGACTTTTATTTATTCACTTAAATATCGCAGGTTGGCTGCTGATTTCAGCTCCCCGCCCACCTAACACTATGGTGCTTAGCTCGGAATGGGGGAGGGGGGAGCAACAGTGGCGTGCTTACCACCCCTTGTATTTTATGTGCCCTCATGCCAAAAACCCAAAAACATACCCAATGGGGGAGGCCATAAAATCCAATCCCAGGTCTGGCTTAATTGCATCTTTGATGAGCAAACCAAAATGTGTAATAAACACAGTCGTTAGATCTTTTGACGATCTGCTCCTATCACTGCTTGCTGTCCCTACAACCACACCACCCCCCCCCACTTCTCTCCCCCCCACCCAACCTGACCCCCCCCACCTTAAACCAGCTTATATTTCACCCCTCTCCTTAGATTCACTCAGTTCTGTTGAAGGGTCATGAGGACTCGAAACGTCAACTCTTTTCTTCTCCGCTGATGCTGCCAGACCTGCTGAGTTTTTCCAGGTAATTCTGTTTTTGTTTTACAGTCGTTAGACATGTGGCCTCATTATTCATTTGCACAGCATCTTCATGCTTAATTTTTTGTTGATTTCCTTGTTGAAATGCTTGGTGAAAAGTAGAACTGGAAGTGTTTTTGATTTATTGCTGCGTGTGCTTTACATCCTCGGTCACTGCTTAATGATTATTTACTGAAATGATATGCAACACTTCAGTTATGTAGATAGTGTCACGATCCCAGCTGATGTTAATACTGGCAAGTCAGAACCCTGCATGAAACCTGGCTTGATAGATCCTAACTTTGTTTTTTTTTTAGAAAATGTGGAGGAAGTTACTGAACACATTTACAGGAATCTGCTGATGGACTCTTAACATGAGGAATAAAACATTTATTAAACAAGAAAAAATGAACAATATTACACCAGACAAAAGGTTGGAAAGATCTCAATACAAGCACCAGAAAATGATTCAAACTCACTCTATTCCTTTTATCCCAGCAATTTCCTTACAGACACAAAAGCCCAGTGAAACGTTACCACTATCTTAACACCAAGACTTGTTGCTTTTGGACTGGCCTCATTGCAAACTGTTTTCTCTCGTCGGATTCCTGAGCATTCACTAGATGTTTTTTTCACAGCTGCTATTTCTCCCTCAGACACCGAAAACCACGCTCTAAACTCAGTATTACTTCAACTGCAGAGCAAACAAGAGTGCCCTAAACTCAGTTCCCCCAGCAGCTTTGCAGTATTTCTTATCACTGAGCTTAGAACACCTGAGTTCCCTCTCTGACATATACACTCCGAACTTCCTTTCTATCTTTCTCAGTGTCTCTGTGCGTCACTGGATTCCTGTCACTAAACAACGGCACTGTTTTTTTCTATATTGTGTTTTTTTTTCCCCAAAATCACAAACCTACTAACTCCTTTGTAACCCATCCCTTCACTTCAAGGGTTGTAAAACCTCATTAAAAATGCATGTGTACAAACAAATCCAGAAAACATGACCTTGTTGCTAGGAGGTCCTCCAGATTTCCTGGCACCAAGCTCACAAAAAAAACTAAATTAAACTGAAACCATGTTCCATCCTTCTGAACACAAAAAGACATATACATTAAACTTAAAATTATACATTATTCCTAACAGTAGGTTGGAGAAGTTGGGACTATTCTCCTAGGAGAGAAGGCCAAGAGGAGATCTGATAGAGGTGTTCAAAACCATGAGGGACCTGGACAGAATAGATAGGGAGAAACTATTCCCATTGGTGGAAAGATCAAGAATGAGAGGACACAGATTCAAGGTAATTGACAAAAGAAGCAATAGACATGAGGAGAAACTTTTTTATACAGCAAGTGATTAGGATCTGGTAAACACTGCCTGAGAGTGCGATGGAAACAAATTCAATCGAGGCATTCAAGAGAGAATTGGATTATTATTTGTAAAGGAAGAATGTGCAGGTCTACAGAGATAAGTGAGAAGGGACTAGGTGAATTGCTCATTTGGAGGGCAGCCACTGACACAATGGGTTATATGGCCCCCTTCTGTGCTCTACCAATTCTGTGATTCTGTGAACATGGGTGCAAATGCTAGACCTCTGCACTCTAACAGTGAATGGAGTTTTCAATTTAATCCACTCTGCAAGGCCTGTGGAAAGTCTGACAATAGAATCCATTTTTGTTAACATATTTGGTTGACAGGCAAAATAGTTTTGAGTCATTTATAATTCCTGGATTTCATCTAACAATGTTCAAAAAGGGTTTATAAAGTGATAAGCACAGAATGGAGCGGGAAGCCTTCTGTGAGAGTCATGATGTTAAATTCAAAAGAAAAGCATCGGCCTGCAAACTATTGCTATTCATTTCATTTTCACCACCTTTGTTTTGAACAGTTCATGGTACCAAGTCCTTATGTTTCTGCCTTCCATATTATTTCATGGAATTATGGCCTGACACTCTATGAATTTTGATAGCAGTTGTCCCTCCAGCAAAACAAAATCACAAATATTAATTTTAAATTGCTGCAAGGAAAAAGAAGTGGGAATAAATGATATGAACATATTTCCAGAGGTATAACATTAGCCTTGCTAATTTCAGAATCATCTTTTATGAATGCTTCTTTTGAACTGATTGAGAGAAAAAAACGTTTATGACAATATTGTCCTCCAATAGTACACAGAAACAGAACTAACAAGGACAGTGAATGATGTATAAGAAATAGTGATAGTCAGATTAATAATTAAGGAAGTCTACATATACTAAGAAATTAATAACTATATTAATTACAAAACAATGTAAAGCAACATGACACAAGATTATTTACAGAGTTGACTAGGTGTAATGCTGGAAAATATTACATATAATGCCAGAAGGCACTATACAGGTTGCTACTAATGATCACTGGCAAAGCTTGGTAGTTATTAAATAATTCAAGTATGGCTTTAGAAAACCAAGCTCCTATCGAAACAACCTAATTGAGTTTTTTTAAGGAAATAGGTCTGTAGATGATGCCACTCACTAGGCGTTGATGATGCTTGATTTCCAATGAAGTGCCTTGTAGATGGCTATTGCAAAGATTTCATCATGTGGGATTGACAGCTGGATATTATGTTAGATAGGGAACTGGTTGCAGTTTCATAAGCAAAGGACTATTGGCAATGAATGTAGATCTGCATGGATGTAGACAAAGTGCTTTAAAGTTGCTCAGTGGTGCCCTTAAATGGAATTTACACCATTTGAATTAAACATGGAGAAATGACAAGAATTATTGCTCAGAACCACTTCAAGAAAGCACTGGGAGAAGAGATCTTTCACGATTAGTATACGGCTCCAGTGTGTTCCTCTTGTTTTCATATGTTCATATCTTCACATACAGAAATTATTTTCTACTGTCGCATCCTGAACATTGAATCTCCTTCTGTGATCTATTTACCTTCATTTGAATTAAGTCTGGAAAAGGCTGTTTCTGCTCTTCTTAAACCAACGTTTCTTTGTTAATCTCATTATATACTTGTTGCATGTCTCCTGGATGTTTGAATTTTTTATAATTTTTAAAATATTTTACTTTGATTCATTTACTGGAAGTTTGGCATCACACGCAGTTGCCCATCCCTTACAAATGAGTGACTCACAAGGCTATTTTAGAGGAGATCTTGCTGCGTATCTGGAGTCACTGATAGACGAGACTGAGTAGGGATTGCGGACCCCCCAAAAGAACATGAGGGAACCTGTTGGTAGTTTCATGGTCACCATTACTGATGCTAGCTTTTTACTTCAGATTTATTTATTTAATTGAATTTAAGTTCCCCGCTAACATAGTGGGATTTGAATTCATGCCTTTAGGTCATTAATCCAGGCCTCTGGATTACTAGTCCAGTAGCATAACCACTGTGCAACCACACCCAACGTAACCTTTGCAATACACTTCCCACCGCTTTGGTAACAGAACTTAGCCTTAGGTTGGCGGGCGGGCCCCACTGTTTCAGTGGCGGGCGGGTAGCTGAGCTCCGTCGCTGAAATGGGCCCCGCCGCCATTTTAAGTGGGCGGGCCAATTAAGGCCCGCCTAGTGGTCTGCCCGACGAGAAGCGCTATGCGCTTCCTGTGCGGTGGGGGTGGGGGGAGGGATTCCCCATCTGTCAGAGTGCGCTCTTTCACACATGCGCACGAAAGACCGCACATCTCCCTGAGACTAAGCGCTGTCTCAGGGAGAGCGCTGACAGTTTGGAAAACATGAAAAATAGAACAATAAAAAAATTAACATCCCCCCCCCCCATGTGACACCGTCACATGAGTTGGGACATGTTAACAAATATCAGTGAAACTTTATTATACTTTTTAAAACTGAGATGAAACCTCGTCTGGCCAGTGAATGAGGTTTGATGTATTATCAGAAGCCCCCTGGGGCTCCTGGCCTACCCACCAGCCTTAAGGTTAGACAGGCAGGGCCTTTAATTGGTTTAACTATCCTGTCAATGGCCTCAATTGGCCATGGACAGGTCGGCGGGCGGACAGCTGATTTCGCTGTCCGTCCGCCTTCCTGAATATTTAAATGAGGCGGGATGACATCGGGGGTTCCTCTCCGCCTCCAAATCACTGACGGGAAAATTCAGGCCATAGGGAAAAATTCTCTCCCCATTGTGGGGGGTGGGGGATTGCGGGAGCTGACGTGCCTCCGATCGCCACCCCTGATTGGGGCGCGCCACCATTTTACGTGGGCGGGCCAATTAAGGAAGCGCTGTGCACTCGCTGTGCAGGCGAAGGGGGATTCCCTCAACTAGGAGTGCGCTCTTTCGCATTTGCGTGAAAGAGTGCCCAGATCTCCCTGAGGCTAAGTGCTGCCTCAGGGAGATCAGCTCAGAATTAGAATTTGTAATGTAACTGATAGAAAGATTTCCCTGACATGTCCCCTCATCTAACACTGTCACATAAGTTGGGACATGTCCACAACTTTTATTGAAACCTTGAACAAAAATATATATAAGAATAAGACATAGGAGCAGAAATTAGGCCATTCGGCCCATCGGGTCTGCTCCGCCATTCAATCATGGCTGATAAGTTTCTCAACCCCATTCTCCCTCCTTCTCCCCGTAACCTTTGATCCCCTTACCAATCAAGAACCTATCTATCTCGGTCTTAAATACACTCAATGACCTGGCCTCCACAGCCTTCTGTGGCAATGAATTCCATAGATTCACCACTCTCTGGCTAAAGAAGTTTCTCCTCATCTCTGTTCTAAAAGGTCTTCCCTTTACCCTGAGGTGATGCCCTCGGGTCCTAGTCCTATTTTAGAATAAAAATTTAAATACCCTCTTGAAACCTCATCCCACCCGTGGATGGGGTTTGATGCTTTTTCTGAAGCCCGCCAGGGCTCCCGGCCTGTCCATTAATGACTTAAATTATTTTATCAATGGCCTCCATAGGCCGTTAACAGGTTGGCTGCGCTCCCACTGACCTGAAAATGGAAATGACGCGGGGTGACGTCGGGAGTTCCACCCAATGTCATCCCGTGTCATTTTACAGGTCGGTGAGTGGGCCCCACCCCTGCTCGCGGACTGGGAGGCCCTGCCCTTATAAAACGCAAATCTATGCCCCATTGCAGGCTAAATGCACTCGCAAATTCAGCTTGGTTCAGTTGGTAACACTCTTGCATCTGGATCAGAAATTGTGGGATCAACCCCCAAACTAGAGCTCGATACTCCACTATGGTTGCACCCTGTACAGTGGGAAGGTGCTATCATTCAAATAAGATCCAGACTGCCAGCTCAGATGAATATTATATGGGAGAAGATAGTAGAGTTTGTATTTAATTTAAATTCTTACTATTTTTGTTGGAGATGGTGATTCACTTCTATTTATTTCTCTGCAGTATGTGGGTGAAATTAATTTTTATTACTCATTGCAAGTTGCTCTAAAAGGGTGCATCTTCTTGAAACAAGGCAATCTTTGATGATGGCACACCCCTAAGGATATTAGCAAAGGACTTCCAGGGTTTTAACTCTATGTCAATTAAGGAACAATGGTATATGTTCAACACAGGAATTAGGAACAGGAATAAACCATTCTGATCCACCATTCGATAAGAGTCAGGAGTGGTGTGTAACTTCATGAGTTGATGGCGTTCCTATGACCCTGTTTACTGGTAGAGGTCACAGGTGAAAGAAGATGCTGTCAAAGTTAGCTTGACAAGTTGCTGCAGTGTATCCTGTAAATGGCAGCTACAGTCCACTGATGATGATGGATTAGAGATTGAGGCGAATGGCAGATGCACTTATAGGCCAGGATTTTCTATCAGCGAGCAGGGGTTGGGGCCAGCTGGTGGGCATTGGAAAAAGCATCAAACCTCATCCACAGGCAGGATGAGGTTTCACGTAGGTTTTTAAAAATGTAATTAAAGTGTTTTTAAAAGTTATGGACATGTCCCAACTCATGCGAACATGACGCTGGGCTGGCCTTAATTGGCCCGCCCACGTAAAATGGCTGCGCCTGCTCTTCAACTCCCCCCCCCCCCCCCAACCCCTCTGTGGGAGGGAAAACTCTGTCCATAAACAGACTGGTGTATTCCGTTTTGGATGATGTTGTGCTTTTTGAGTATTGTTGCAACTGAACCCATCCAAGAGATGGTGAATATTCCATCAGAGACTTACCTTGAGGTTTGTGGATGAAAAGAGACTTGGAAAGGTCAGGAAGTGAGCCACAGGCCACTGCTGTCTCTTGTAGCCATACTGCTGATGTTGATGGTCCAGTTAAGCTTCTGGTTAATGTGGATATCCAGCATATTGATGCTGGAGGAACTTGGCAAAATGTTGTGTGGTTGACTGTCAGGGAGATTTAGTTGGGCTTTTTTATGCTGTGAATGGCCAAAAGTTTGAAGCCTATGTTATCTGTCACTTGCCATTTAAGCCTGGATGCTGTCCATGGTCCTGCTATAGTCTGACATGGGCTGCTTCATTATCAAAGGAATTATGAATGAAACTGAATGCGGATCAGTGAACAGCTGCACCCCTGACCTTATGATGGAGGTACATTGTTGATTTAACAGTCACGAGGAGCTCCGGGGAACACAATGATTATCTTTCAACAAATGACCATCTTCCTTTGTGTCAGATATAACTCCAGACACTGTTCAACAACGAAAACAGAAAATGCTGGAAAAACTCAGCAGCTCAAACAGCAACTGTTGAGAGAAAAACAGAATTAACGCTTTGAGTCGATATGACTCTACAGAGTGGTATGTGCTGTATGTACCATTTGCTTTTTTTTTAAGATTTTCCCCTTGTTCTCTATTGATCTCAATTATGCTTGTGCCCCTTGGTATGGCACCTCTGGGTTATATTCATTGTGCTTTGTCACTTCAAGTGTGAAGAATAGCTAAAAATCACAATTTTCTTTGCTTTATACAGGAATTCTTGATAGTTTAAAGAAACAAAATACACATTTTTTTCACAAGTTTAATATTTTGACTTTTTAATCATACTGTCACATGACATTGTTCATTAAGATTTCCCAGGAGTGCCTTGTACCTGTTGAACTTCACCTTTCATGTTGAGCCAAATTAGACAATGTTCTAAAATCTTGGTTGAATATAACAGAGAAACGTTTATCGGACTACCTATTACAACCAATAATATGATTACAAACGTCAGAGAGATCACAAAACATGAATCTCAGGAGGCCCACATTATCAGACATGGAGGCCTCCCTGTTTACCAGATGTGCACAACATAAGGGAAGGATGTCACACACAGGGAAATCATGCACAGACAGTATGAAAGGTTTATCAAAGCTGCAGGTTCTATTACATTTAGGAAACCCTATAAAAAAGCTGAACTGCTTATTTGGAACAAACACTTCAGGCATGTCTGTTTCAACATCAAAATATATTTATTCTGCACCTTTAACATAGTAAAATGTCCCGATGCACTTCACGGGACAAGATGATACCAGGGTCGATTACCGAACACTTGGTCAAAGATGTAGGTTTTAAGGTGAAGTGAAAGGTGGAGAGGATGAGGGAAGACATTTCAGACCTTAAGTCGTAGGCAGCTAAAGGCACGGTTGACAATGGTGGAGAGATTAAAGGCCATGGAGAGATCTAAAAACAAGAAGGAACATTTTAAAATTGAGGCTTTGCCAGATTGTGCGCCAGTGTGAGTCAGGCAGCACAAGGATGATGTGTGAATTGGGTTTGGAGTGAGTTAGGATATGGACTGCAAAAAAAAAGCTCATGGGCAGAATATTACGGCCCTGTTTCAGTGGGGGTGGGGGCTTCTTGGGGAGGTAGTGGCTTAGTGGTTTTGTCATTACATTGGTAACCCAGAGACCCAGGGTAATGTTTTGGGGTCCCGAGTTTGAATCCCACCATGGGAGTCGGTGGAATTTGAATTCAATAAAAATCTGGAATTAAATTTCTAATGATGACCATGAAACCATTGCCGATTGTTGTAAAAACCCATTTAGGGAAGGAAATCTGCCATCCTTACCTGGTGTGGCCTACATGTGACTCTGGACCCACTGCAATGTGGTTGACTCTTAAATGACCTCAAGGGCAATTAGGGATGGGCAACAATTGCTGGCCTAGCCAGTGATGCCCACATCTCAAGAACAAATAAATAAAAATAAAATATGGCGAGCCATTCAAAAGTCTATTGACATCAGCAGGACTCTAAAATTCTGCCAGATGAGCAGGTGAAATATTGTTCCTTTCAAGCTTAGACTCCCAGAGGCCTTAAGGAAGTGGCATTAGAAGGCCGACCAGCATCTCTTTATCAGGTTCTGGTGTCTGAAATTACATTCATTACACTCTCTGGTTGTAACATGGGTCTCTGCAGCATAGCTTCAACACTATGGGAGCCCAGAGGTGTTAAAATCATGGGAAGTCTGCTTCTAACAACTTTCCATTGCCATGTCAGGAAGGGCAATTCTGCGGGCATGCATACGCTCATACAGGAACCATACAGGAGGCCCCATCCCCCACCTACCCAATAGCGCTATTTAAATTTATCACACCAGGAACTGACAGGTGAGGGGTTTATGAATTTCTTTCGCTGCTGCAGAGTGAGTGGACGTCCTGTGTTCGTTGTTGTTGGAGGCGTTCTTTGAGTCAGCAGGGAGTATTGCTGGATTTGTGCAAGGGGTGGCTTTTGAAGGGTTCTGAGAAAAACAAAACTTGCTCATTGTCATGGAGGCTATAGTTGCAATTCCTCTTGGGAAGTAAAGGTGAACCAGAGGAAGAAGAGGGAAAACTTTGTGCACAAGAGGATGAGGGGGGGGGGGGAATTTCAACATCGCCATCTCAGCGATACACAGGACACTTCTATCCCCACCTACACTTCACCAAGAAGGTGGTCACTGAACTGTGCCATCTCGTCCAACTGCATGTGCAGCCACAAAGAAGGGTGAGGACAACACTATCGGTGGCTCTCAAGACCACCAGGGCCCTTACTTTCTACACCAGCGGATCCTTCCATGCTAGAGTCAGTGACTTTGCCAACAATCTTAATGTGCTGTGCATGCTGCATCAGGGAGGTAACACAGTTCCTGTACCTTAAGGAGAGGGGAATTGATAGTCTCCTCCCGAACCAGAGAGAAGTAGGAGGAGTGAGCACCTGGCTTTGCTAGGATAGCTGGATTTCCAATAATAGTATAGTTTTAAGACTTTTATACAGCTGCAGAAGTTAGGCCCTCTTCCCTCTACCTTATAACTTGGGTGTTTACTGCCAGGGTCAGGCAGGCAGAAGCTGGAAACTGAGGCAGAAGGCCAGCTTCTATGGCATTTACACACAGTAGCTTGGGAAAGGGTGGCAGGCAGTAGTTTTGGCAAGGTCAGTGGAAAGGGAAATCAAGGTGTTGGGTAAGCTGGAAGGCACAGACAGCTTTTGTTGCCAGCCGTCAACAGCACTCACCTGGCTCTGCAGATATAACATATTAAAAGGGTACTGGAACCACACCCGGGTCCCACTCCCGTAGCGTGCAGTTAGAGTGCAAACATGCGCAGGGCATTGTGTTGGTGAACGCCCACTGCCCTGGCAGCAGCTACAGTCACTAAAATTCAAAGGATTTATTGAACTTAACTAAACATGGACCAAAGGCTGGCTGTTCACAGGCATTTCAAAATCTGAACATGTCACCAGAGAGATTGGAGAAAATCAGGTCACTAGTTATATATACACAGGTGAAAAGTTAGTAACAAGGGGCAGTGATCATTGCTAACACCTTCAGCAATATCTGCCTAAATATGTCCAGCAGCAAGCACTAATATTAGCTTCCCTCACCAAATTCTCCCTCTCCACGTACGCAATATTTTATTTACACTGCATTGTATGCATGTATATATTTTATCCTGCATCAGCCAACCATTCCCCTATCTTTGAGCCACAGTTTGACTGACAGCTCAAATAGATTATTAAAGGGATAGCTGTCTTTGCTGTGGGGTTATGAATTCAAGTCTGTTTGTTTTGATTAGGAATTAAGTACTTGAGGGGATTGAAATGCTTCGAATGGGCTTACATGAATACATGTTTTGTGTTATACAGCGAACTCTGTAATAGATGTTTAGAGCTTTATTTTATTTAATCTCAAGGTTTCCGAAGTCTGCCCTTGGTGGAAACTGCGTGAGTTGTCAGGGATGGTGTCAGAGCAAAGGCTGGCGGTTGTGGGAGTCATGGGTTGGCACTAAGGTGGCATAGGGGCTATGAGGATGCATGGGGCATGGGTTTACATTGGAGAGTATGAGGCGCCATTCAGTGTGGGTGGGGGATATGGGTTGGCATGTATGGGCATGGGGAGTGGGCGAGGGCTAGAGGGCCTAATGTTCAACAAAAACAACTGAAATAAAGTCCTGGAGAATCTAGGTGGGCCTTTTAAACTGCCTACTTCAGCACTTAGCAGCCCATGTGATCACCTCCGATCTGCATCTGAGGGCGCAAGCTCAACTGCCTAGAACAAAGATCCCACCATTCAGGGTACCTTTCCCTGAGGCAGGTGTGGCAAGTGGGGAAATTTCCTGACTCACACTACCTGACTCAGGAACAAGAATCTGTGGCAGTATCTCTCACAAAGTTCTTTTATTTAATGACTAACACATGGATGAAACGGGAAACATAACTGGAGCTGCCCTGGAGTCACCAAGTGCCAGGTGGCCAAACTGATGATCAGTTGAAGTTTGTTGAATCTTTGAGTGCCTTCTTTCCATTAGACTAGGACACACCTGTCCTAACTAACTCAAATAAGACTGTTAGGTATTGCATTTACTGATGGATTCTTTGTCTCTACACTTCCCTCCCAATTTCCACATGCAAATCTCAATGATTGGTTCTTTCAGCTATATCCCTTGTTGTTCCTGGTTGGTTTGAAGATTACCTCGGAATGCATGTTACTTATTGCGGTTCAGCTGGAATTTATCTCAAGACTGTATCAGTCCATGCTGCTGATCCCATAACAATCGAAGATCTGTTCTTGGTTACCAGTTGCCTTTGTTCGAATCTGTTAAGGTTCCTTTATACTCCTGTTGCTCACCTTACAGTTTAACCATCATTAAAATTCTCATTGTAATTAGGGGTGTTTAAAACTGATTTTGGCCTTCATCTAAGCATATGTCCAATTTTTGATTGACTCAGTAAACTGCTTGAGAATTTATTTGAAGGCTTATAATGTTGCCTGGATTTCCTGTGTGTTACAACCTTGCAGTGTACTGCCAGCCATCTGTTATTCTCTAAGATGAGTTTCTTTCCACTGCTCTTTTTAAATGTTGTTTTTTCTCGCAAGATAACTATTCAAGTTTTTGGAGATTTTCCTTCGTAATTCTTATAAAATTGTATCATCTTCCTGTTGGGTCTATTGTTCTCATTATCTACAGAAAAGAATCGGCTACTGATTTGCCACAGTATGAGTATTCTGATTCACAAAAGTGCAGGAGATGGTGAATGCTAAAGGTCAAAAGCTAAAATGGTGTAGTAAGAAGTGAAGACTCTTTTAAGGTTAAAATTTATTGTTTGGACAACAGAGGCAAAACAATTCTTTTTGGGTCCCAGAGATGGCTGATGACTATTATAGATAATATAGCAAATAGAAAATGTTTCATTTCGATCATTGTCATTATTTACCTTGTTGATGTGCATAAAGGAAAAATATGACGAATAATATGTGAGCGCATTGACAGATTGTAGCTTGACTTTTCACCCCCCCCATTGATTGGAGGTTGAATGGTAATACCTGATGCTTTTGCTCTAATGTAAGGCAAGTTTTGTCTGTCATTCACTGGACTGTCACAGTGAAGCTGTCTGAAGTTTTTCAAAGAGAATACACAGCCCACTCAGCAGATTAGATTTATATGGAGGTATGCAGCTGTGGCATTTGGCATTTTTTGAGACAAAAAGAACGTCAAGTGTTAATTTGTGCAGAGGCACCACAGCCTAGACCTTCTCAAGAAAGAAAAGATGGCAATGAAGCGATGTGAAGGAGCAAAAAAGCCGCCGGAATCTTCCACCGCCCACACATATATGAAAGCCAAGATTAATAAAAACTCACTGATCAAAATTGAAGGAATTACTTCTGTGCCTAAACAGATTTCAGTCAATTTAACGATCCCTGAAAATAAAATTTCACTCTGCAATAAAAAAAAACTTTATAGAAACATGCATTTTAATTATTTCAGATGGGGAATCTCATTAAATTACCCATATTTTCTAAACAGCTGATGCTGTTACACAAAAAGGGTGGTATTGATGGATCCTTGACCAGTCTTGAGAAAAATAAAACCTGTTTTCAATTTTCTCCTATTTATCCAACACAAAGATGCATAAACATTTGGCTGATTGAAAAATAAGACAATGGGAAATCGACCGTGATAAGTTTAGAGGTTTCAGCTTTAGAGTCAAGAGGCGAATAGTCCTGCAGCTTCCCAGACCCTGATGTCAGCCATGTTCGCCAACGTGGGTTTGTTGTCAGGGAAGGCCACCCACCCCCATGAGGTGGGTAGGCAATTAGCCTCATTAAGAGTCTTGTCTCATTGTAGAGCACTGATTAAGGAGGCCGACAGGGATTTCCCAGCTGGTCTGCAGATCCATCATGCAATGGAGAGTACATGGACTGCCTGGAGGTGGGCGGCCAGTGCCAGGATTGGCCTGGTGGGGGTGTGGGTGGGTGTTGGGGGCAATACTCTTTAGATCTACAGGCCCTCCTTGCCTGTCTGGGTGGGGGCCCATTCCCCTTTCAAGGGGAACTCCACGACTTCCCTTCCCACTCCCCCAAGGTGATGGATTGGATGTTTTTTTTTCTGATTTTTTTTTCCGTACGCTTTGAGAAAGTATTGGATACAGAACACCTTCCATGCAGTGACTTACCTTGTAGTGCAGCCAAGTGCTTCTCTGAAGCTGTTAGGCCCTTTGGCTTCAAAAGTGCCTTCCACCCTTCGCTGGACAGAGAACCTGTCTCCATGCTAATGAAGGGCTCTCACCAGAGAAAATTTGACTTTAATCAGGAGGCATGTTCAGGACCAGACTCCTGTTTTCTGTCTCTCTGGGAAGGATTCAGCACCTTGTGTGCACAATTCCAACAATTTTGATTTTAAAATGCTGACTGCATTTGTTTGCATTTTTATTTTTTAATATCCTGCCTCATGGATGAACTACAACATCCTTTTGAGCAAATAAGATTGACTTATTTGATTTAAAATTGAAATTCTCACATTACAAACCTGTATTTTGGTGTTGTCCAAATAAATTACGTTCAAATATCATCACCTGTAATAGTGCAGATCACAATTCAGATCAGCATGTCGGGTCATGGGTAGAATCATAAGGTACCTGTTGCTTTATCATATCTGTTGAGTTGTTCCTTGACTTGGATGCCTTACTTTATCCTAAGGGTATTACCAGGGCTAGATGGTATACAACAGTTAGAATCATATAAGAAAGGATTTGCATGTATATGGTGCCTTTCATAACCATGAGATATCCAAAAGAATTTCAACTTTGAACTGTACTTTGAACTGTAGTGACTGTTGTAAGAAATCTCTTGTGCACAGTAATGTCTCACAAACAAGGAGATGAATAACCAGAGAATTTGTTTTGGTGATGATTGCTGGCCGGGATTCCTGTGCCGGTCTTCAGACAGTGCCGTAGGGTCTTTCACATACATTTCAGAGTTTATGGGGCATCGGTCTTATATTAAAGGCTCCATCAGCAATCCCTTATTAGCAAAGTGCTTGTCTAGTTTATGTCTCTGTTTATAAGTCTCTGGCATCAAGCTTGACTTTCTAAGCTAGGGGCAAGAGTTTTACCACTGAACCAAGGCTGACGCCAAATATCTAAGCAGCATATTGCAAACAGATTTTGACTGATCTGTAAGAGAAAGTTGAATCCAAACCTGATCAATGTTTATTTT
This sequence comes from Carcharodon carcharias, assembly GCF_017639515.1. Lineage (NCBI taxonomy): Eukaryota > Metazoa > Chordata > Chondrichthyes > Lamniformes > Lamnidae > Carcharodon > Carcharodon carcharias. The sequence goes on along the minus strand of NC_054476.1, from coordinate 5,491,453 downwards.
CCAAAAAAAAAATTGTAGTTGCATAATTTTGTGCATTGCAGACTGGGTCCTTCCAGTTTAAAGACATTCTGAAATGCATGCATTGTCCCAAGCAACCATACAAATTGCTGCCAGGCTTCTCAAGCCAAACCCGAAGTCTAACTTCTGGTAGCAGCAATATCCTGACTTGTCTTCTCTTTCATTATAAATTTACAAACTTTGAAGAAAGAATCTCTGAACCAGCACTCCAATTGCACTCAAAACTCATAATAAGATGGGCCTAGTAACTTAGTCCTAACATCAAGAGTTCATATTATTGTGTGCTTTAGTTTGATTTTAATGGTGGTTTTAGTAGGATTATGGAATAACCCTGTTATAATGAGGTTTGTAATGAGTTTGCAAGAAGGCTCCTTGTACTTGATGCCAAGATTTTTACTGATGTGTTAAACACTCACTGTAACCATTTACAATGCTTTTAAAATACTGAAGAATTTTGATTAACATTAATGTCCTCTTCAAATTGGTTACTTGCAGATGCTCTATGCTCACTGAACTGAAATGACTTCAAGTGCACTCACCTCCTGATTTTTAAAAATTCTTTCATGGGATGTAGGTGTCGCAGGAAAGGCCAGCATTTGTTGCCCATTCCTAACTGCTCTTGAGAAGGTGGTGGCTTTGTTGAGGACCCCATTGTTGGGGTCAGTAACTGTTGCCATGAATAATATTATTGCTATCAGTATTTAAGCAAATTCAGAACAGTAAGAACAAAATGAGAAGCAAAATTCCTTTATTAATGAGGACTAAGGGCAGCAAATCAGCACATCATTTGAATCAGGCCAGTTCATGCATGTGCCACTGTAGGCACATCTTCACCACACTCCCATCCAAGCTCCTTTTTAAAAATTCTTTTGTGGGATGTGGGCATCATTGGCTAGGCCAGCATTTATTGCCCAACCCTAATTGCCCTTGTTCGGAGGGCATTTAAGACTCAACCACATTGCTATGGGCCTGGAGTCACATGTAGGCTAGACCAGGTAAGGACTGCAGATTTTACTTCCCTAAAGGACATTAGTGAACCAGATGGGCTTTTACAACAATTGACAGTGGCTTTGTGGTCATCATTAAACTTTTAATTCCAAATTTTTATTGAATTCGACTTCCACCATCTGCCATGGTGGGATGAAAACCCTGGTCCCTAGAGTATTACCCTGGGTCTCGGGATTACCAGTCCAGTGACAATACCACTATGCCACCACCTCCCTTGAAAAATCCCTACTGAAAAATCAGTCACTGTCCAGCTTTGGGTGGAGAGACAACCCCTCTCCATGAGACTTTATGCAGCTATTCCTTGAACTCATATGAAGAGTCACAGAGTCATTTAGGGTACAGAAGGAGGCCTTTTGGCCCATCAAGTCTATGTCGGCTGTCCATGGAACAGCACAGTTAGTTCCATTTCCCCCACTCTGTACCTGTAACCCCGAAAGTTGGTTTCCTTCAGGTGCCTTTCCAATTTCCTTTTTTAAATCACTGATAGTCTCTGCTTCCACCGGTCTCCGGGATGGCAAGTTTACACTCTCTGTGTAAAAAAAACCTCTTCCTCTCATTCTCCCTGCATCTCTTGCCCAGGATTATAAATATGTGTGCCCTAGTCCTTGTGCCATCAGCTAATAGACAGCAGAGACATCGAGGGATTTGAAGCAGGAAAATTGTGTTGATGTAGAAGGTCAGCTACAATCTAATTGAATGGTGGAGCAGGCTCAAGGGGCTGGATGACTTACTCCTGCTTCTATTTCCTGTGTTCCTACATTGCTCACGGAAACAATATAAGGGGAAAATAACAGATTTTTTTTAAAAAATGCCTTTCCTTGGGGCTCTTGAACACTTTTCTGGCCTGGTTACCGTACCTGAGGAGTTTCTATGTGCAATTTTGGAGCCATTTCGCTGACTGGAATGCCCCTTGTCTCTTGAGCATTATGTCACAACCCACCTGATCTGAGAAAGTGGGAACTCCCTCCATAGCAAAATCCCACCTGCACCCCCCCCCCCCACCTTGACGTCATGGACCTTCTCTATGAATTGAAGGCCCCTTACAGAACTGCATCCCAGAAGGGAAAAAACAGGTCGGGCCAGTATTCTTATTTCCCAGTTTTTACTGTTTTTTCCCTTCTGGGTCGGATCTTCCTGAGTTAGTGCTGATCTGGTGTTTCCAGGTCTCTGCCTTTTCCATGTTAGCTCCACTGGACTCTAGCCAACCTCACAGCAGGACACCAGCAGAGCTCTCAAGAAGGAAGATAGCACTGTCAACTATACCAATTAGACAATAAGACCATAAGATGTAGGGGCAGCAGTAGGCCATTCAGCCCATCAAGTCTGCTCCGCCATTCAATGAGATCATGGCTGATCTGATATTCCTCAACTCCATTTTCCTGCCTTTTCCCCATAGCCCTTGATTCCCTTACTGATTAAAAATCTGTCTATCTCAGCCTTGAGTATACTTAACGAACCAGCCTCTACAGCCCTCTGGGGTAGATTCACTACCCTCTGAGAAAAGAAATTCCTCCTCATTTCCATCTTAAATGGGCGACCCCTTATTCCGAGATTATGCCCTCTGGTCCTGGACTCCTCCTAAAGGGTAAACAACCTCCCAGCATCTACTCTGTCAAGCCCCTTAAGAATCTTATATGTTTCAATAAGGTCGCCTCTCATTTTTCTAAACTCCATTGAGTACAGGCCCAACCTACTCAACCTCCCCTCATAAGAAAATCTCTTCATCCCTGGAATCAACCTAGTGAACCCTCTCTGGACTGCCTCCAATGCCAATATATCTTTCCTTAGATAAGGGAAACAAAACTGTTCACAGTATTCTAGGTGTGGTCTAACTAGTGCCTTGTATAGTTTTAGCAAGGCTTCCCTATCTTTATACTCCATTCCCTTTGAGCTAAAGGCCAAGATTCCATTTGCGTTCTCTGTTACCTATTGAAGTTGTATGTTTACTGGAGAGAAGTAGAGGAGGGGAAGAAGTGAAATCCAGTGGCTGATCAATTTGGAGGCAGGAAAGTGAGTCTAAAAAGAAAGAAGGATTTGCATTTATGTTGTAATGTAATGTGCAACTCGTGCACAAAAAGCTGCTATAAACAGTAATTGATAGTGATCAGATAACCCATGCTTTTCCTTAGCGATGTTGTTGAAGATCACTCCAATGCTCTTCTTTGAAATAGAGCCAATGCGATCTTTTCCTCCCACCTGATAGGGCAGTTTAATAACGCAACTGAAGGACAATGCCTCTGACAATGCAGCACTCTCTCAGTGCCACTCTGGAGTGTCAGCCTAGATTCAGTGGTCTAGTCTCTGGAGCATGACTTGGACTCATAACTTTATAACTCCAAAATGAGGGTGTCACCACTGAGCCAAGGCTACCATTTGACCTTTGGCGAAACGGTGAACCTATCTGATGGCTGAAAAAAAGATCAAACGGAATGATGTGGTAGCAAGAAAAGTGGCCCCGCCTGTCATTCCAAGGCCCAATTTCTATAGGGCAGATTTGTAGTATGTCTGCAGGGGGATGGAAGACAGGACAAGAATATGACAGTGGTCTTTACAACCACTAGAATTGTGCATGTTAACTGTGAACATTGCTGCATTTTGCATCGGATTCTCTACTGACCTGATGACCAGGTGTGAATGGTCATTTCCAAGCCGGAGCATCTCTGCCTGTAAATTCTTGGTCAGACGGTATCAGCAGGGTGGGTACACTTTATTTTTGGTACTGCCCGATTTGCCACACACCCACCTATTGCTCCATGTCTTCTCTCTCCAGAAAAGCCTGGGGGGGATTAGTATTGGGAAAAAAAAAATCAAACACTTGCCACTAAAATTCCAACCAACTAAAAGGAATTGTGGGGGGGGGGGGGGGGTGGGAAAGGAACCTAAACAGGGTAGGAAATATTCGAAAGTAGTGATATAATCTTCCTACAGAGCTCTTTAAAGATACTTTCATAAACAGCACACTCAAATCATCCTAGTGATCCATTTTATATAAAGGTAGATGACTTAATGCAATGATGGCATGGGTGTGCAAAAAACAGAATCAGAGTGGAATTATAGTGTACAACCAGAGATATTTACAGCATAGAATTGTGTCTGTGTCAGCCCTCGTTGTAGCACCCCAACCTAATCGAACCACCCCATGTTTTCACCATAGCCCTGTATGTTCCACTGCTTCAAATATTTATTGCATTTTCTCTTAATAGATGTGATGGCTTCTAACTCAGCCACTCCCTCTGGTACAGGCATTGCATTTACAATCGCCTCTCTAGATAAAGAAATATCTCCTGAGCACTGTTCTCATTCTTTTTGGGAGAATTTGAAATCCTCTATAGCTCTGGTAGCATAACCTCCATTTTCCACAGTGAAACAAATGAATCATTCAGCACTTTGGCCGTGTCCTTCACCTGCACTATTGCCAAACAAAATAATCATTCATTGCACTCACACATGCAGGTACTTATCAATGGAGCTGTTGCTGTCTGTGGAACTGTACCTTAATAAGGTTTACCACCTTCAGAAGTGGAAAGGAGAAAATATTTGTGAGCAGTGAAGTTCTTCGGTCTGCCTCCTTACCTCTCTATTATCTGCTCAGTTTGGAACACAGGACAACTTGAGACCACACACATCCCCGCAGCTGTTATCTATATTCTGGTCGGACCACCAAGAGCTGCACTTTCACGGGACAGATGTCCTCCCCTGCCACACAGCTAGCAATTCTTTGGGAACACTAGTCAATTAGGATGCTAGCTAAACTAGCTCTCAATATCTATTTCAATGTTAAAATGTACATAGAACATCATAAACAATTCTCTGTGTAGGACTGCTGCAAGGAAATATAATCCAATGTTATCTTAGTCTGGTAACTGATTTATCTTTTATTCCATTTTTCAGCTGCATCTGGAAAATAAATCTGTTCAAAAATGTTTTATAATAAGCCACTGGAGACTTAATAAAAGGTGCAATAAGCCTTAATTAAAATAGCTGAAATCTTAGAGATTTAATGTCTATTACTCCTTCCCCCCAACTAGTATATAAGATAATAATTCTTCCATTATTTTGTTTGATAAAAATTTGGTTTAGCTTCTTAGCTGCCAATAAGTTTCCTTAAGTATCCATTTTTTCTTTTATTTCAGTCCAATTGGCCAGGCCTGTCAATGCTGTTGCCCCTCAGTCAATCAGTTCTTGAGTCCTGATGTGAATAATCTTTGGCAATTGGACAATAAATTGTTGAGGAAGCAGAAGAACTGAAACATGTCAAAACCATGTGAGTTCCAGAAGATTTGTTTAATTCTTGTAAAGAATGAAAGGAGGTGATGGTACCGGGGTAATCTCACTGGACTAGAACTCCAGATACCCAGGCCACAGCAGACGGTGAAATAAAAAAATCTGGAATTAAAAGTCTAACGATGATTATGAAACCATTATTGCACTAATGCCCTTTAGGGAAGGAAACCTGCCACCCTTACCTGGTCTGGCCCCTGAAATGTCCTAGCAAGCCACTCAGTTCTCAATTAGGGATGGGCAATAAATGCTGGTGATGCCCCCATCCCATGAACGAATCAAAATAAAATGTTGTTTCCTTTGGTATTCTCAGCATGCCTTGTTGAATACTGAATCTTGATTTTGAATTCAGTAATGTTCAAAATCGAGATCAGTACTGAAAAGTCTTACCTTTGGAGTGGAGCCGAATTTAGTCAGACTCCAGTTTAAAATCACATCCATCTCCAGATTATCCGATCCAAGAATAGATGTAACAAAGCTGGTAAGACTATCAAAGGGATACCTGTAAAAAAGGTTGATTTGTTTTACTTTTGAGCTATTTTGGGAAGTAATTCAAAAAGAGATAGTGTTTCCAAGCCTAGCAAGTTTTTTTTTGATGCCTCTTCCTCCTATGGACATTGACTCATGCTGCAGTATATTCCCATGATGGCCTCTTGTCCACTGGCCATCCTTCATAAGTAAATCTGAACAATAACATGAATGGCAGTAGGACATTTGGTAGCGAAGGATGTCACAACTCAGTCTAACCTTGTCCTAGTTCGGTGAGCCCCATCCCACCAGATTTTCACTGTAGATTTTTTTTTTGTTTCCTCTCTTTAAATCCATCTTCCAAACACTTTGACCCAGGTTTTTTACCTCCGGGTCAGGCGTGAAGAGATGGGAGAATTCCCGGCTCTAATGGCTGCCCACAGTTCTGATTTCCGATCAGGGTTTTGGGTGGGGTTGGAGGATGGTGATGGATGGGTGTTGGTTGGTGCGGGGTCGGTTGGTGAGGGAGGGGTAGAGCTGGAATCGGATTTGCGGCGGGCAAGCCTGGAAGTGGTGAGGGGTCAGAGGCAGACCAAGTGCTGGTTGAGCACATATAACAAGTGCCCCTCCTGAGTTGTCTGTCTTAGCAGTACTTCCTGAATGCTGCACATCCCAAGTGTTGGAGGAGACGTTATTGAGTTGTCAGGTGAGTGTCAAGGCTGGAAATATTGTCCAACTGTTAGATTATCCAAGAACTGGTGGCCTATCATGGGCTTTCCCTACGGGAGAATTGTCATTAATGCTTCCCAGTCAAAAGTGTGTTGAACTAAACCGCTGAGGTGATTCTCAAGACACAGCCATGGAGATGGCATTGTCTTGTAACCACTACTTGATGCAGAGAATGTGCAGCGAATTAGTAAGCTGACTACACTCAGTGCGTGAATGAACAACATTGCCATGCTCACTATCCCATCCACTTGCACTATTGCCATTTGTCTCATGGGATACATCTGTAGGTCCCTCACACTTGCACAGTGTGAGGGCATCACAGTCTGAATAAGACAGGTAAGCCCGTAGGACTGTCAGCTGTCGTTGAGCACAGCATTTCACCTTAGAGTGGCGGACGCAACATACAAGGCACCAAGCGTATGTGCAGAGCCCTTCTCTCAACCACACCATTGAGAGTATTCACAGATGAAATGAGGTCAGTGCATGTAAGCACACAAAAGTAAATTATAGCAATTTATCCTGAGTTGCTCATGACCCTTCTCACCCTATATTTTCATTAATTAATTCATTCATTGATGGAAGTCAGACAGAGGATCCGCTTTTGAAGGGGTGGGGCCAGCTGCCACAAGATTTTATGAACAGGACCTGTGGGTCTTAGTAGAGATGGTGCAGAGGAGAAGGGAGATCCTATATCCAGCTGCCCATCACAAACCACTTTCTACGAACAAGAAGGCATGGGTTCAGATTGCAGCAGTGGTTACCACCACTGGAGACCACTGGAGATTGTGGATCCAGTGCCACAAAGGGTTCAGTCACCTGTTGCATTCGGACAAACTGAGTAGCTTGGTTCGTAAACACAGATTTCCAAGGAAAGGGTTGCATCTGCATGCTGCAGGTAAAGCGAGAGCCCTGGTACATACCCTGCTCCTCCACCTCTTCTTCATCTTGTTCCTCCTCAGAGGTAGCAGCTCTGCCCATGGCCTCATCATCCTCTAGCTGAGGCTCCTGCATTGCGCACAATGAACACAACCATTCTTCAAACCCTTGATGGGGCATATTGGAGAGCTCCAGCTGAGCGATTGAGGCGTTGGTGTCTCATCTTTAAAATGCCAATGGCCTGCTCAATGCTGATGCTGGTGATGATGTGGCTGCTGTTGTTGTTGTGCTCAGTGTCGGATTGTGAGCTCCTAAAGGGGTTCAATAGCCAATTCCTTAAGGGGTAGCCCTTGTGCCCCATAGACCTGCATAGACGGCTGAAATAGAGTTGAAAACTCCTTGGTATGAAGTAGTCATGGCAGCTGCCCGTGAATTTTACACACACTTGAGGACAGACCTTATTGTGGTCACAAACCACCTTGATATTGATCAAGTGGAAGGAATCGTGGTTGATGAAGTTGTTCACATGCTGAACAGGGGGAGAAGCCTGTGAATTGGGCAAAGGATGTGGCTCTTTTAGTCTGAGACTCAAAATCCACAGGGAAACTAATGTACTTCCCCATGAGCAAACAAGGAATTAGTCACTTCCTTAATGCATCTGTGTGCTGCTGACTGGGATATACCAAACACATCTCCTGTTAAGCCCTCGAAAGAGCCCGGCGCATAGAAGTTTAGTGAAACCGTTACCTCCACAGCCACTGGCAAGGCCTGGGGATTGATGGAATGTGGCTCCAGTCACTGCTGATCTGTGCGACAAATGTCTGTCACAACATCACGGCTCAACCTGAGTCTCCTCTGGCACCGGCTTTCCTTCATGTTGAGGTATGATGTCCTCAGCCTGTACAAACTCCTGACACGGTAGAACCTGGGTGTCCTCCCTCTCCTCTTCCTCCTTCCTGCTGCTCATGCTGCAGCCTCTTCCTTCTGAACTTCGACCTTCACTCTGAGCTGCGGCTGGTCACTTTGACTGGCTTGCACTGCCTCTTTTGAGGTGGGTGCCATGCCCATCCTCTAGGCTCCCTTGGATGCAGCACAATGCATACTTCTGAAGCACTAATTTTTTTCCTTGCGCCTGGGTGCAACAGTCAGTGGGGGCACCAAAAATCTGCCCTGGTAGACCAGCAGCCCCACCCTCCCACTCCCTTGGGTTACGAGAAGCCAGTGGAAGTTAACTTCTGGGCCACTAAATACAAACTGAAATATAACTGTCGAGGGGCACCTCATCTCACCAGTCCTTCTGGCGACTTTCACCATGTTGGCAAGCCCCTCTGTCATGGTGAAATCACAGGCCTTTGTGTGCTCACCTAATTTTCTTTTTCACTAGCTTGCAAACACATCTTTTTACAAGTATGTTCTCCCTCATTTCAAAAAGATGAGACCCTGACTGAGTTATTAATTCATTGAAATTATCCTTACTTAGATAATCCATAAAAACTGAACACTTGGTAAATTGGTGCTGAAAAGGCCCCAGCCCTCAATGGGTTAATAGTGGTTTATAATTCTGATGGCAAATGTGAACACTTGTTCATGCTACTACTTTCAGCATTTCTCTTTTGCAATATTTTGTAAGTGGTCGTTAGTTTTTGTGCTAAATTGCTTTTAGGCTCTTTTTAAAGTACCCTCACCAGTGATTAAGTATCTATAATTCACTAACCTCATTGACTAGCAGAATACAACAAAGTACTTTTTAACTGAGTGACCATTAAAGTACCATTTATCTTTCCATTGATAAGCTGTTCATGATTTCAAATGCTATCTGGTTCAATACAGTATCATTGCAACTCTTTGCCATTAAGATGCTATTCAATTACATGGGTAACTATCTTGTTATGGTTTTCTTTGGAAGCTTCTTCTTAAGTCGAACCCTCGGGATTGGGGATGGTTGAAGACTTGCTTCTGCTCCATTCGATGGGTTCTGAAATGGCTGATAAGCCCAATGTCTGAGGACTTTGCCACATGTGGGGGCAGATGGTGCTTGAAGCATCAGGCAGATGAGGTATTTGGAGTTTTGTGCGTGCTCTCCCAACGCCTTGAGTTCACCTCTGTTCCCAACAAAGTCTCTTGATGTGTTCAATGCCCTCCTGTATGAGTCTGCTCCATTTTGGGCCACTACAAGCCAGGGATTCCCACAAGTTGGCGGGGAAGTTTGACATTTTCGGGGATGAATTGAGGACATCCTTAAGGCATTTCCATTGTCCTCCTGGTAGGCTCTTGCCGCCACTGAGGTCCAAGTTGAACAGTTGCTTCGGGAGTCAGATGTCAGGCTGTGGAAGCGGTTAAATGGTAACTACATAGTATAAAGACTGTGAAAATGAAGCTGCATTGATCAGTGTAATGCCTTGCATCAAAATGTGGTTTCAGCACTCCTGGTCAAACCAGCACTGCCTGGAGTGATCTGGAAACAGGCAAGAGACAATAATTTCCTCTTTAGCAATTTGTCAAGCTTAACTCTAGAGAGAAAAATACTGACTATTACTGGTTGCAGAAATTTGAAGAAGTCTTATGGTAAATTTGAAAAAAAAAGCAAAACAACCTCACCATATTTAAAATGAGATAGTCTGCTCTCATTGCTGTTATCGCTTTTTTAACCCCAGGGCTGAAGTATAATTATGACTGAGAAACATAGAAACATAGAAAATAGGAGCAGGAGTAGGCCATTCAGCCCTTCAAGCCTGCTCTGCCATTCACTGTGATCATGGCTGATCATCCAACTCAATAGCCTGCTCCTGCTTTCTCCCCATATACTTTGATCCCTTTCACCCCAAGAGCTATATCTAACTCCTTCTTGAAAACATACAATGTTTTGGCCTCAACTACTTTCTGTGGTAACTAATTCCACAGGTTCACCACACTCTGGGTGAAGAAATTTCTCCTCATCTCAGTCCTAAAAGGTCTACCCCATTTCCTCAGACTGTGACCCCTGGTTCTGGACTCCCCCACTATTGGGAACATCCTTCCTACATCAACCCTGTCTAGTCTTGTTAGAATTTTATTGGTTTCTATGAGATCCCCCCTCATTCTTCTGAACTCCAGCGAATATAATCTTAACCGACTTAATCTCTCCTCATTTGTCAGTTCCGCAATCCTCGGAATCAGTCTGGTAAACCTTTGCTGCACTCCCTCTATAGTAAGAACATCCTTCCCCAGATAAGGAGACCAAAACTGCACACAATATTCCAAGTGTGGTCTCACCAAGGCCCCGTACAATTGCAGCAAGACATCCCTGTTCCTGTACTCGAATCCTCTGGCTATGAAGGCCAACATACCATTTGCCTTCTTTACCGCCTGCTGCACCTGCATGTTTATCTTCAGCGACTGGTGTACAAGGACACCCAGGTCTCGTTGCACATTCCCCTCTCTCAATTTATAGCCATTCAGATAATAATCTGCCTTCCTGTTTTTGCTACCAAAGTGGATAACCTCACATTTATCCACATTATACTGCATCTGCCATGCATTTGCCCACTCACTCAGCTTGTCCAAGCATCTCTGCATCCCCCCTCACAGCTCACCCTCCCACCCAGCTTTGTGTCATCTGCAAATTTGGAGATATTACATTTAGTTCCCTCATCTAAATCATTCATATATATTGTGAATAACTGGGGTCCCAGCACCGATCCCTGCGGTACCCCACTAGTCACTGCCTGCCATTCGGAAAAAGACCCGGTTATTCCTACTCATTGTTTCCTGTCTGCCAGTCAGTTTTCTATCCATCTCAATACACTATCCCCAATCCCATGCGTTTCAATTTTACACGCTGACATCACACAGGGCATTACATTAATAAGCAATTCAGTCAATTTTAAATTAAAATTACGGCAATGCTTAACAGACATACATAGAGTGAAAGAGCGAAGAAGTAATGATTGTTTTATTCTATATCTTGTACAGGCAGCAGCTGGATTACCATGGGCCCCTCAGTAATGAAGAATCATTCCATAGGCCCAGGTGTTATACAGTTGTTATGGATGTCTAGTTTTATGATTTTTCGGGTCAGCGAGTGGGGGGGGTGGGGCCTGCTCACTGACATGTAAAATGACACACGGTAACTTCGGCCGTGCGTATTGACGTCATTCAGATCTTGAGTTCTGTGGGCACGCCTCGGAGTCGGCTGCGCGCCTGCCGAACGGTGAAAGGCCCTTTAAAGGCCACTTAAACAGCAATTAAACTAATTAACGGAGCTGCCCGTCCAACCTTAAGGCTGCCGGGCAAGTGAAAAGCCCAGGCGGCCTTCGCATTTATCATGAAACCTCATCCACGGGCGGGCCGAGGTTTCATGAAGGTTTTTAAAGTTCAATAAACATTTTTAATAAAATTCATTGACATGTCCCAGCTCACGTGATGCTGTCAAATGACGGGACATGTCTTAAACATTTTTTTTTTCTTTATTAAAATTTTCAAAAGTCAAATTAATCTCCCTGAGGCAGCTCTGTGCCTCAGGTAGATTTCTGCGCTCTTTTGTGCGCATGCGCATGCCCCGACTCAGCCTGAAAGCAGATTGCAGGGAGCTAGGGAGGAGATTGAAAAACAGGACCTCTATACCAGTAATATCAGGCTTACTTCCAGTCCCACATGCCAGTGAGTATAGAAATAGGAAAACTGAGTGATTGAGCAAGTGGCTGGAGAACTGGTGTAGGACAGAGAGCATCCTAGACAGCACCTTCCAAACCCACAACCACTACCATCTAGAAGGACAAGGGCAGCAGATAGGTGGGAACACCACCACCTGGAAGTTCCCCTCCGAGTCACTCACCACCCTGACTTGGAAACATACCACTGATCCTTCACTGTCACTGGGTCCATATCCTGGAAGCCCCTTCCTAACAGCGCTGTGGGTGTACCTACAACGCATGGACTGCAGCTGTTCAAGAAGGCAGCTCACCGCCACTTTCTCATGGGCAACTAGGAATGGGCAATAAATGCTGGCCCCGCCAGCAAAGCCTATATTCCGTGAATGAATTTAAAAAAGAGTCAGTGATAATGGATCATCAGTTTAAAACTTTCACTGAGAGTGAAGAGAAGTTTCAGGTGAAATTCCTTTACACAGAATTATTAGAACATGAAATGCTTTGCTATGAGCAGTTGAGGCAAATATTATTGCGCCTTTTAAAGAGAGATGAGATGCACCTTAAGCCAGGAAAGATCCATGGTAATGGGCAGTGAGCAAGGCAGTGCAATTAGTTTTAGATTGATCTGGTAGAAAGTGAACACAAAGGGCTGAATTTTCATTACTGAGACAGATAGCTTAAGTTGGGAAGTTGGAAATTTCCCAACTCAGCAGACCCAGCTCAGTAGCCAGATTTGAATTCTCCCCCTGGATTTTGGAAGCCCCTTGGAATGGGTGTTGGAAGTGGTCATGCCGCCAGTTTCTTGGTGTCTGTGGGCATCGCCACGCCTTCAAACCATTTGAGGCAGACTAGGTGGGGTTGTGGCTACCTACCTGCCAGTAACCAGTAGCTTCTTGACATGATTAAAAGGTCGATTAAGGCAAATGGCAGAATCTTGTGGAGGCAACAGGGGCCTCAACCAGCGGCTGGAGAGTCAGAGAGGGTTGTTGCTTTTCAAGAAGGCCCGCTGCACCGTGTTCCACTCGGGTACTTGACAGGCCAGTGGCAGGTCTTTGCCTGGGATCAAGGATCCCAGTGGCAGAAGTCCCACCCGCTCAGCCCACCCGGCCTCTCATTGGCTGGCCAACTTTACTGAATGGCAGCACCACCAGGGAGGCAGTGGTTGATGCTGGTATGAATCCCACCTAAAGCCGAGGATTGTTACTCGATCCCAGGCCACAGGTGAGTGATGGTAGGAGGGATGTTGCAAGTGAGGGGTCGACAGCAAGGCCCCCTATCAGTGGGCCCCCTCATTGGCTCTGCTGGGTCCCTCGATCTCACACTGAGTGCCTTTGAATGAGGGCCCCCACTCTCTTGCCAGGAAGCCTAACAACAACTCCACACGGGTTTGATTGGCATGCTTCCCACTTGGCAAGATCCCCACCCACCACTAGGTTCAGATCAGCAACAATGGGAGCATTAATTGCCCACCTAAGGCCTCCCATTGATTGCTGGGTAGGAAGGCCACTCAAGGGTGGAGGCAGAAAGGTTGCGAGGTCCCCACCTGCCACCCTCCCACTGATTAGATACCACACCCCCCCACCCCCCACCGTCAAAATCACCACAAGGGAAGGGCACAAGATTCGCCAAAATGATCGGAATTTGACTGGAATTTTCCAGTCGGCCTGAAGACGGGAGTTAACAGACTGGCGGGCCAGTGCTCCAGGATCATCATGAGATCCCCACCACAGCCAGCATGCCTATGTGACCACAGCTACAGTCACAGGCTGCTGCAAGAACCTTCCACAATGGTGGCCCAGCAACTATGGCCATTCCTTTTCTAACCGTTTTGTGAAAAGTGCTGGGAGGACGCCATCGCTTGCCTTTCCTGCATCGGCATGCTGCTGTTCCTTCAGCGCTGAGGGCCTTCTATTCTCCCTCCAGAGTTGGGAGGACATGCCCCATCATTAATTGTACAGCAAGCCTGCCCCCTGGCCATTAATTTGCCTCCCATTCAAAAACAGTGACGTGCATACCTCACTGATGCAATATGGGGCTGTGACCTGCCAATTATCTCAACATCGGGGTCAGAACCAGAAATGAAAATCCAGCCCACAGTATCTTAGTAACAAGTCAAGTAGTTGTTATAAGCACATATTGCTCCATTACCTATTCAGTTAGAAGCTTTTCAACAACACAACTGGCTGGGACAAGGAATTGGATGCAGGAATTATATAATATATATTATATATATGCTCCTATGTGTGTTACATCAGGGAACTAACATAGCTTAATCAATAAAACATTTAAATGAATGTTATAAGCCCAATAGTTCATGTGATGTGACTTTTTACAATTAAGAAGCTAACTATCATTAAGGTCACTTGATTGGGAAATAAACAATTGTGTTAAGCAGCTTGTAATGAGGTACCATCAATATGACCCACAAACATTAGAAAAGCTGCCTAGAATAACCCCCGGAATCTGCTTACCCTATCATAAGGAATGATTTGTCACACACGAGGCAAGTGGTAATTTCTCACTCCAAGGAGACTGGAAATGCCCATGAGAATCAATTTCCTTTCTTGTGAAGGTCTGAGAGGCTGCTCTTTCCCTGAGGGCCCAGATCAATTCACTTTTGCGTAGAACAACTGCAGAATTGGCATATCTATCTTTTCATATTACAAAAGCTAACATATCTACCATGAAAGCTGACAGGCAGTAAAGCAAAGAGGTCGTATTTTCACTAGGCTTTCTGCACAAAAGTGAGAATAATTAAGAGGTATTGGTGGTCCAGATACACTCCATAATAATTGCTTTGTCCTTGCAAAAGGGTTCACAATGAACTACTTTTCAACAGGATCACTTGAAAACAGCTGTCACTGTTTTGCAAGGAGACAATTTAGTGGAAATCTGGCAACATTCTCCATTTGGAGGAGGATTTATATGCTTTTATTGGTTTGATCTGGCAAGAAAATAACACTAAATTGTAAATGTATGCAAGAGATTTGTGTATAAATAAACAACTAGCGAGTGGCAACGTGGAAGGTCTTGAGGTGCAGTGGGCAGTATCTCTGTGTCTAAGCCACAAGCTCTTGGTTCAAGTCCCTTTCCAAGACCTGATGGCCATGGAAGGTGTGTACATAACTAGGACAAACAGGTTGGTAAATAGCATGTAAATCCTTCCTCTGGCGTGTATGGCCGGTGGTAAGAGTGAGAGAATCCTCTGGTTGATAGGGGGGCAGTGCCGCTCGAGCTATAGCCTCTGGTGACAGGCTAGCGACCTGTTCCAGGAAAAAAACAATCATGTGCTTTGTTTCCCTCGCGTGTCACTAGGTGCGGAAAGATAATCAAGAAGAACTGACAATGTAAAGGTCATCAACATTTACAAAAGGGATTGGAATCTCCTGAAAAAAAATGGAAATTTGATTTTTTTTAAGCAAAGGACAGGGAGAAAAAAGTTGGAGAAATGAAATATAAGTAAATGTAGGAAACTTGTGCCTTCAATGACACCTTTGTGTTTAATCAGATTGTATTTTGTTTCATTAATAATCCTTGTGAAGCCTTTCTTCAGGCATGTTGATGGAAGAGAGACAGGGATGTAATAGTGCATTGGTGTAGGAACAGGAAGAACAGTTTATGTAATTCCATGGGAATCTACACTGAGTGACAGTTGTTAGGTGGGTGTGTACGGGAAGCCACTGAGCAGCTGTACATCAACCAGGTCAGCCATCAAAAAAATTATTAGCATACCTGAGCACACAGGTATCCAGGGCAGACCTAAGCCGTGTTGAATCAAAATGAATCCATTGCTGTATTGTACATTGCTGTACTGTATTTTTTCAAAGAAAAAGTAATATCTCACCACCACCTTTCTTGACCCCTCCACTGTCTTTCATTTGTCAGACTGCTCGGCTGATTTCCAATACCGGTTGAGCAAGCATTTCCTTCAACTAAATACTGGGAATTTTAGTCCCCACGAGAAATGTTGTTCCCTAGCCACTGGCTCCATCCCTATCCCTGGCAACTTTCTGAGGCTGAACCAGACCATGGTATTGTATTTCACCTTGAGGTCGGCATCTAACAGTATGCCCACTACATCACCAAGAACACCTACTTTCGCCTCTATAAACTTGCTTGATTCTGCCCCTGCTTCAGCTCACCTGCTACTGAAACTCTCCCCCATGCTAACAATTCCACTGCTCTTCTGGCCAGCATCTCATCTTCCACCTTCCATACACCTGGGACCATCCAAAAATCTGCCCGTATCCTAACTCACGTAAACCCAATTTACCCATCACCAGTGTTTTTTTTTTAAATTCTATGCCAGGATGTAGACCAGCCTTTATTGCCCATCCCTAGTTGCCCTTAAGAAAGTGGTGGTGAGCTGCCTTCTTGAACCACTGCAATCCATCTGGTGTAAGCACACCCACAGTGCTGTTAGAGAGGGAGTTCCAGGATTTTGACCCAGCGACAGTGAAGGAACAGCCGATATATTTCCAAGTCAGGATGGTGAGTGGCTTGGAGGGGAATTTGCTGTTGTTGGTGTTCCCATGTGTCTGTTGCCCTTCTAGATAGTAGAGGTCACGAGCTTGTAAGGTGCTGTGGAAGTGTAACCCCAGATGTTGATATTGGGGGATTCAGCGATGGTGTACAATTATATACAAGGTTACAGCAGAGAAGGAAGCCATTCGGCCCATCATGCCCTTGCAGTCTGCTAGAACAGTCCAAACATGATCACCCTCTGGTCATAGTGAACAGGAAGCCCTTCTACCTCTGCTGTTTGACAGGGAGCTGAGAGTCTAATTTACCCTAAACCCCATCCACCGCAACTCTGACACAAGAATTGGCTCATTGAACTACTGATCACAGTCATCGTAACCAATGAGAAACTTCCTGCCTGTGTCAAAGTAAGGACAGTAACAACACTGAGGGAGTTGGTTGAATGGCTGAGCTGCTGATCAAAGGCATTGCTGTCAATCAAAAAACACGTTCCCTGGGTCAAATTGGTGTCAATGTGACAGGAATGACAGGGTCTCAGCTCGGACACCAGGATTGTCTTAGTGCTCATGTGGAAACCCCACCACCAGCACAAAGCACACGACACTGCTACCACCAATAGTTGGAGGGGAACAACTCCTCCCCGATTTCTATCTCAAACAGGAGACGGAGGGATTTGAATCCCCCTGATCTCTACCTCCCACAGCGGGCAGGAGGGGGTTAAAGCCCCTAATCTGAATCTCCCACAGTGGGTGGGAGGGGGTTAAATCATCCCCAGTCTCTATCTCCCACAGTGTGTGGGAAGGAGTTAAAGCCCCCTGACCTCTCTTGCTTACAGTGAGAGGGAGGGGGTTAATTCACTCCCCAGTCTCTATCACCTACAGTGGGAAAGAGGGGATTAAAAGTCATTGAATGTCAAGGGGAAGTGTTTGAACTCACTCTCATTGGAGATGGTCACTGCCTGGCACTTGGCTTTTGCCTACAACCACACCACCCCCCCTCCACTTCTCTCCCTCTCTCTCTCTCTCTCTCTCTCTCTCTCCCCCACCCCCCCCACCCCCCACATCTTAAACCAGCTTATATTTCAACTCTTTCTTGGACTCGAACTCAAGTTCTGTCGAAGGGTCATGAGGACTCGAAACGTCAACTCTTTTCTTCTCCGCCGATGCTGCCAGACCTGCTGAGTTTTTCCAGGTAATTCTGTTTTTGTACTGCCTGGCACACTGCAACAGTGTGTGCTCACTGTCTTCCAGTTCAGCAACACCTCAATTTTAAAATACTTTCTTTTCTTCATGTCCATCCATGGCCTTGACACCCCTACCACACTAACACCAGCCCTCCCACCCAACAAAACCACCCCTCCACCATTCCTGTCACCTCCTCCGTCCCTTTAATCCTTCAAGGTCTCTCTACCCACCCTCTTGTGTCCTCTTTTTTCAAGAATTCTAAAGGACACTTTAAGATGCTCCATTGTAAGTTCAACATCCATCATTTTATTGGAATGGAAATTGAGGGGAAACCTAGGCCCTCAACTTTGGAATCCTCTTCCTAAATCGCTCCTTCTCTCTCCCTCTCTCTCTCTCTTTCCTCAAAACCTATCTCCTAGGCCAAAATTTTGGGCATCTGTCCAAATATCTGGTTCTGTGGCTCAGTGTCATATTTCTTTTTTGACCAGGTTCATGTGCAGCACCTTAATGGCATAACAGATGCTCTAGAAATGCAAAATGTTGTTGCTGCAGCGAACATATTTTGCTGAAGCTATTTGGCGAAGGTTGTGTGTGAATAGTTTTGGAATCCCATACCAGCCATGAGTTTTATTGGCCAAGAAGGTTGCCTTGCAGCATTTCTATTCTGCACAATGTGGCTGTATTCAAAATGCTTATGAAGCCTTACTGGTCAACAATATTTTTTTTCTTTTGTCACTTCTGACTATTTATTAAAATTACAGCAAAATCTTACTGGAGAAAATAAAATTGACCTGAGAACAAAATGTAAATGGATGATAAATCCACTGTTCCCTAGACTGTGGAATATGTGCCCAAATCCCTTGTTAGGTTTTCCCTCAATTTCCATTCTAATAAAATGATAGATGCTGAGCTTACAATGGAGAATCTTTAAGTGTCCTTTGAAATTCTTATCATTAATGAATGCACTTGTAAGGCTATGAATAACCTTGTTTAGTCTCTTTATTTGGCACATTTGGGTCAGTTTTAAATTGTGGAGGGTGCAGTCCTCAATGAATACTTTGCATCAGTCTTCACAATGGAAAAGGACAACACAGGTGTAGACATCAGGGTGAAGGACTATGAAATATTAGAGGAAATTAACATAGAGAGAGAAGAGGTACTAGTGGATTTAGCAGCCTTAAAACTGGATAACTCAGCAGGCCCAGATGAGATGTATCCCAGGCTGTTGAGGGAGGCAAGGGAAGAGATATCAGGGACCCTGGCAGTAATTTTCAAATCCACTCTGGCCACAGATGAAGTGTAAGAGGACTGGAGGACTGCTAATGTTGTCCCATTATTAAAAAAGTGCGGAAGGGATAGACCAGAAAATTACAGGCCAGTCAGTCTAACCTCGGTGGTAGGGAAGTTGCTAGAAAGAATTCGGAGGCACAGAACATATCTGCACTTGGAGAGACATGGATTAATCAGGAATAGTCAGCATGGATTTATCAAGGGAAGGTCATGTTTGATAAATTTGATCGAGATTTTTTGAGAAGGTAACCAGGAGTGTTGATGAGGGTAATGCATTTGATGTGGCCTACATGGACTTTAGCAAGGCTTTTGATAAGGTCCCGCATGGCAGACTGGTCAAGAAAGTAATAACCTATGGGATCCAAGGCAAAGGAGCACGTTGGAACCATAGATCGCTGAAGGTAGCAGGACAGGTAGATAAGCTGGCTAAGAAGGCATATGGGATACTTGCCTTTATTTGCCATTGTATTTAAGACCGAGTTAGACAGGTTCTTGATTGGTAAGGGGATCAAAGGTTATGGGGAGAAGGCGGGCGAATGGGGTTGAGAAACTTATCAGCCATGATTGAATGGCGGAGCAGACTCGATGGCCTAATTTCTGCTCCTATGTCTTATGGTCTTATGGTGTTATTAGCTAAGGTGTAGAAAATACAAGAGCAGGGAGGTTATGCTGGAACTGTATAAAACACTGGTTAGGCCTCAGCTGGAGTACTGCGTGCATTTCCGGTCACCACATTATAGGAAGAGTGTGATTGCACTGGAGAGGGTGCAGAGGAGATTTACCTCGATGCTGCCTGAACAGGAGGGTCTGAGCTATGAGGAAAGTTTTGATAGGCTCGGGTTGTTTTCCTTGGAGCAACGAAGGTTGAAAGGGAACCTGATAGAGGCGTATAAGATTATGAGGGGCTAGATAGGGTGGATGGGAAGGCACATTGTACATTAGTAGAGGGGTCAATATCCAGGGGGCATAGATTTAAGGTAAGAGGTAGAAGGCTAAGAGGGGAGTTGAGGAGAAATGTTTTCACCCAGAGGGTGGTGGGTGTCTGGAAATCACTGCCTGAAATGGTGGTTGAGTCAGAAACTCTCATAACATTTAAGAAGTATTTAGATATTCACTTGCATTGCCATAGCCTCCAGGCCTATGGGCCAAGTGCTGGAAAGTGGGATTAGTGTAGTCAGATTTTTGTTGGCCGGCTTGGACATGATGGGCCAAATGGCCTCCTTCTGTGCTGTAAATGTCTCTGAGTCTATCATTAGAAGATATCCTGAAGTTGGCCTTTGTCATACAATTTGAAGATAGATGGATGGATGGATACATTCTCTGAATATTGTCTTCCTTATATCCCTATTCTTTTTGTCACTCAGGTAGGCATACCAACTTACTGAATTGCACTGGTTTTGAAAACTAAATTACCTACATATTTACAATTTTCCTTTCGATCTTAGATGATTTAATTTTCCTTTTATTCTGGCATGGATCAGGACTAAAATCTACTGAAAACCAATCACTAATGCTGTAAACTGTTTAAATGATGCACCTTGAAACAATGGGAGCATGAGACTTTTACCCAAATTCAGCTTTCCTTTTCCCTGGCTGATGTTGAGCCATTCAATACACAAAGCTAAAAAAGCACAATCATCATTTCAGAGGCAGCATGGATTGAAAAGTTGTTAAGTATGTAATTACATGCATCAGTTTTAATCCTTTGTTATGACCTAGTTAGGGACCAGTAACTTTTTGATCAATGCAGACAATGTATGATATCCCAGTTACCCATGAGGAGAATAAAACCATAAGATTCCACTGTTTTAAACAAACAAAATAAACTTTACTATCCAAGGTCAGAAAAGTAAAACAATTTACAATATCCGTCTTTTACGCTAACATTCAGAATTAACTTGAGGTAAATGTGATGTAATGGGCAAGCTGTGGTCAAACACACCATGCTGCATATTAAATGACAGAAGTGGCCAAGACAGGTCCCATGGATTTCTCAGCAACCCACCCAGACGTCAGTGACCACTGTGAATTACAACATCTTGGTAAAACTCTGTCTTCCTCAGGAGGGATTTCAACTCATCACTCTCAGAGACCTAGCCTCAAAATTCCCTCAAAAGCTGCTCTGACTTGGTCTGCTTCAATGACTGCTCGCCTGCTGATGGCTCAATCTCTTTTTATGAGACTGCGTCCCATGGGATTCACCAAGCTGCACTCCCACCTCTAATTACCAGCAGAATCCCAATTATTTCGCAGACCACTAGCTACATTAAGCTGAAACTGCCCCTGAGTTTCTCCAATCTTCAGCCTCCCGGCTGCCTAAGCAATAAATGGCTCCCAAGGCTTCTTCTGAGCCCGAACCCTCATCAGTATGGAACCAG
The DNA here is from genome assembly GCF_017639515.1 of Carcharodon carcharias. Lineage (NCBI taxonomy): Eukaryota > Metazoa > Chordata > Chondrichthyes > Lamniformes > Lamnidae > Carcharodon > Carcharodon carcharias. Next base: position 5,470,111 of record NC_054476.1, on the reverse strand, counting down.
TGACTTTCTGCAAACTTCTCCGCACCTCATGGCTTTGCTGAACTCTAACTGCCTGGAGCCCACTAACAGCTCCCAGGGCTTCTTTATGAGCTGCAAACCAGGCAAGGCCCAAACAGCAACTAACCACTTCTCCCAGCTAACACTCAGACAAATTGAAACCAAAGAACCTTCTTAAGCTCCACCCATCTCAATGATAACATAACCTTTCAGAGTTCACTGAATGCTCTTAAACTAATTTATCTCTAACTCCCAAAACAAAACATCTCTCTGGACTGCACTTCTTTACAAGCAGTGTCTTCACCACATCTCCAGCTTGGCATCACTTGCCTTCTCTTCTGCCTGCTATATAGTCATACATTTTCGAAAAATATAAAGATGTGCATGCTGTGCAATAGAGACATTCATATTGCCCACGACACCCCGAGTCACAAGGATTTGTTTCTTATGTTTTCCCTCACTTTGCACATTTATCTATGATTTTAACAAAGGCAGCTTAGTTTCTGCACTCAAAGAGCAAATTGACATGCATTTTTGGGCATATACGAGGCTACTGATTAGTCAGACATACCACACTGTGCACAGCTTTAATGCTATTTATCCTCAGGTCTGTCTCAACAATCTCCAATAGACTTTGTTTTTTTTATTGTGCTTTAGACCTATTATCACATGTTTACCTGTGGTTATTATTTGCTAGAACTGGGTTCTTCTCAACCTTGATTCAAGGTTGTTTTAAACCCCATGTGTTGTTTCAGCTGCTTCTTTTTGGTGTACTAATTGTAAAGAAGATATCCACTTTTTTTTCCAAATATTACTGCCTTATGGGGACTGTGTGTGTATATGTGTGTAGCTTAATTAAACTGCAGACAGTCAGACTACAAGGTTTGAATCATCTAATGAGATTAGGTATAAGGCAGGCATTTGAAATGGAGTTGGGCAAGTAAAGATACAGTGTGAATGGAATTTGCATTTTTAGACAAGTTGAGAGGTTGTTTCATTTTCAAAGGGGCATACTAAGAAGTTTACAACTGGCAAGATAAATAAGGCAAAGTTATTAACTTTATTTTTCCCGAAAGTGCTGGCTTGGCCACAATGACAACTTGAAAGATTTTTATATTCTGAGAAAAGTAACTTCCAAAGGAAGGTGGAAACAATGCGATTTTTGGAACAAAAGGGAAAAATATATACTTAAAGAAATATGGAAAGCTGTATGGGAGTGGCCACACAAAATCTTGGAAAGTGCACTGTGTGAAACAGACCTGTGGGGGTAAAAGCCAGCAGCCACACTGGGGAGGTTGCTGTTCTAGTAACCAATATTTTGTTAAAAGCCTTTGGAGTACCATTGTTGAGTAAGAGGGAGAGAGAAGCTATGAAATACCTCCCTTATAAGCAACAGTGGGTGCTTGTGGTAACATTGCTGGATGTTTTATAGATTAAAAATCTGTTTGGACTGTTGCCTGAAAGAAATGTGTGGAGTTTTTTTTATTCATTCATGGGATGTGGGCTTCGCTGGCTGGGCCAGCATTTATTGCCCATCCCTAGTTGCCCCTTGGAAAGTCTAGTTCAGTAGAAATCTTGTGAGAACTGTCCTAAAACTAAAACTAATGTAATTGTGTAACTGTTTTGTGTAAAGATGGTGTTGTTCTCCTTCAAACAGCTCTTAGCATTTTTTTTGGGGAGTGGGACAGATCACCTGGGGTCTTTTTCAGTATATTCAAGGTGATCTCCCACACAGCAGGATTTGAAAGTCATTGGTTTATAGTTGTTAAGTAGCTGATTGATGTATGAAGCAGCATTCTTGCAGATACTTTTAACCTGATCAGGCAGTTGTGTATTACCTTTAGCGTAACTGAATTTTCCAGTAAAATTTTGAATTCCTGCAAGTGTGCTAAAAAAAATCGTGCTAACATAAAATTCATGCCCAATTACGTGTATGTGTTTTAAGAATTTCAGTCTCTTGGATTTTGTGTCATGGTGGAGGTGTGTTACAGTGCACTCAGGGAATCTGAGCTGCTGTGGTAACATGAACCTTTACATGGACACTGCAGTCCGGAGTTGTAGATAGTGATGGTAGAGGCTGCATCGCGTGCCTGACCAGAAATCCGTCCCGCTCTCACCACCTGCCATTGGTGTGTGTTGGAAGGATTCACAGTTTGATACACATCCCCTTTGGCTGCGTTACAAATGCATCTCCCTTGGTCTTCCAGAACTGAAGTGGAACTTGAACTTGGAGTTCCTGGCTTAGTGACAGGGACGCCACCCACTGCACCACATGACCTCATTGCGAGCTTGCAAATACACTTTTACTAAATTTTTCAAATATGATTCCAATTTAAAAAACGATCTGAATTAAAGGCTAAACTAAGAGAAGATCCATTTCCACAGGTAGTTATCTTTAGATCTCAATTGGATCGGAGTGCTGGATTATCAATAATAGTGACTAAGTTAAAGTGCATTATTGTAATATTGTGGTAGTGTTTTTGTGAAAATCAATTTCTGTTATTTAGAGCTGGTTCTTTTGTGATATTGAGTTGACCTGATGACTGAGTATATTGATTCAGCTGTACTTTCTGTTCATTTTCTTTCTGGACTTTATCCGAAGAAATGCAGATTCAATCCATTTTCCAAAAATAACATGCATATCAGTTCCCAAAAAGCATAAAGGAAGATGATACCCAACAAATAAATCTAATAAGTGTCTTGCAAGAATCAGCCACATTTGTTAACATGTTGTAACTCTATGCTTGCCAGTGACAAGACAGTTATGAAGGTTGTGATGACTGGAATTTGAGTAAATGATTTTATTATACATCTCACTAGATGAAACATCTACTGAAGTGTTTGCTGAGATAGGTACCAATGCAATGTTTAATTTAGTCCATTTTATTCATTGAGTATCAGCTGTGGCTCGATTAGCACTACACTCAATCCTAAATTGCAGGGTTCCAGGTTCAAGTCCCACTCCAGGGCTTGAGTATGAAAATGAAGGCTGGCACTCCAGTATGGCACAAAGGGAGTGCTGCATTGTTGGAGGTCCAATTTTTGGATGAGAGTTTAAACTGAGGTCCCATCTGTCTGCTTATGTAGATGTAAAAGATCCCCCGGCCACTATTTCGAAGAAGAGCAGAGGGGTTTTCCTGGGTGTTCTTAGCAATATTTACCCCTCCATCATCATAAAAAAGACTACCTGGTCATTATCACATTTCTGTTTTGTGGGTGTTTGCTGTGTGCAAATTGGCTGCCATGTTTCCTACATTACAACAGTAACTACATTTCAAATGTAATTCATTGGCAATAAAGCCAATGGTGGTTGTGAAAAGCACCATATAAACACAAGTCTTACTTTTTTTCATTCAAAATACACACATGTTGCAGCTCCGCTGATGAAGCTGTACTGCTTGGTTCTAGCACAGAAAGATAAAGGTCTACAGTTATTTCCAATTTGTGACATTATGCATGAAAAGATTGCAAGAAATTAATCTATCACAGTTTGTGAACGTGCAGCTCTAGTGGAAATAAAGTTAATCTTTTTGATACTCAGGTGGCCCATTTTCAGTTTTGTTTTTCACTGCCCATAAAACCTCTAAGCATGTTTTTCTGTAAATGTTTCAGAGAAAATAGAAAGCACGGTACACTTATGCTACAGTGTGCTTGATCGTAAACATAGAGGTTTCACGTGTGCTCCGTCAAATCATACTCCAGTACAAGGTGCTTGGGAATACTTAATGATTAACTATGCTTCAGTTGGCCTCTGTAGATTTACATAAGAGCTAGCCCCTCTGGTGTATTCTGTAAGATACAATATTTATTTTCACTAAACCTCTATCAGATGTTCAGAAATCAGAATGTTTGTCATGTTGAGTCTTACTTGTATCTACTATTTTGTAGTTTTCTTTCAAAAAATACACCTCACTGTTGGCTGAGAAAGACACGTTAGAAGTAATTTTAACCTAACCTGCCTATTGATGAACTGACAGAATTGGGTGCAATACTGACCTTACACCCCTTCCAGTTTTAGTGAAAAGTAATATTTGGAGGGGTGCAAAACTGCCATTTCAGCTAATCCCATGGGTTTTCCACCGAGCTCTCAAAATCCATTCCAGGGCCAGTGCCACCTAAGGTGCTGGAAGCATAATGCAATATCAACTCATTTATATGCTTAAGTAGCGCTTCGGACGTAATGAAAATGGAAAATGCTGGAAAAACTCAGCAGGCTTGGCAGCTTCTGTGGAGAGCGAAACAGAGCCAAATTTTCAAGTCCGTATGACTCTTCTTCAGTGGAAGAAATCATACGGACTTGAAACGTTAACGCTGTTTTTCTCTCTCCACAGATGCTGGCAGACCTGCTGAGTTTTTCCAGCATTTTCTGTTTTTATTTCAGATTTATAGCATCCCCAGTATTTTGCTTTAACAGTAGTGCTTCAGATGCACAGCTTCTGCACTATATTGTCGGTTTGAGAATCAGAACATCAAGTGAAGGGCTAATGGCTGCTTTTCGGGAACATTTTTTTTGCTATCGTATCTACTCGAGAGTATATGATGTTCCCCTTCTGTGAATGCCAGAGGAATAGTGAGTAAAGACAGTTAGTACTATTGTAGTACTATTGAAGCTGGCAGCCACCTTAGTTTACAACAGTCTCTTCTTTCACGATTACTCCGAATGAGCACTGTGAACCTTGGGCATTACTCAGGTGCTACTCCCGTTGCATTATGAGTGAGTTCCTTAATTACTATAACATTTGGGACCTTAAGTAAACTTCTAGAAATTTGCCTTTGTGCTTCTCCAGTGCATAGACATCCACTGAGGTGACCGATGTCAGGCACACTGTAGGGCTAAAGCCTCCGCAACCACCAACCCATGCATTTTGTGAGGAGTTGGCCATTGCATTACTGACCAATAAAAATAAACAAAATCTGAGATTCATTTGAACAACCTTGCCAGAGCAGCCAAGGTTCCTATATTTTCAGAACATATACCCTATTCCCACTTGATTCAGCAGGTGACACTCTCACCTCTGGGTAAGAGGGGTATCAATTTGAGTCACATTAGGACTTGAGTTCATAATCTAGTGTAGCTCTAAGCATTGCTGGAGATGAGATATTAATTCAAGTCCAGGCTGCTTGTTCACCTGTGTATTAAAGCGTTATAGTACATGGTGTATGCAGGAGGTTACTAAGGAACAACAAAGTCACTTAAGTTTTATTTAGTTATCACAATTTGGAGAGAGGAGGATCAGGAGTGGGTCCACAGAAAAACTGGGATGCTGCTGGTCTGCTCTTGTCCTTTTCCTGTTCATCTCCTGTCTCCCAGCTCCCCACCTTCCCAGAACATCTCTGCGAGCCAGCACTGTACCTGTGGTGTATAGGATATATGTGCAGGATATATGTCTCTTGGAAATGAGGCCTGAGATCCAACTTGGAATGAGCCTCAGGTCTCTCCATCTTCTAGGCATGCCATTCATTTCACACCAGCCCCTGGCATCAAATTAACTTCCCAGTCAACGTGTCCTGGCCAATATTTATTCTCCTCAACCAAAACAGCCTAATTTGGCATTTATCTCTTTGCTTTATAGTGGAAATTGGCTTCCAAACCTGCCCTCAAAACAACAGTGACTTTTTGTTATACTTTCATGGGGTCTGAGCATCACTGATAAGGTCAACATTTGTTGACTATCTATAATTGCCCTTGGGCTGCTGCAGCCCATGTGGTATAACTTTTCTGTAGTGGTTTGGTACTACTGACCATTTTTGTGGGTCTGAAATCACATGTAGGCCCAACCAGCTAAGGATGGAAGATTTCCTTCCCTAAAGGACATTAGTGAACCAGGTGGGTTTTAAGACATTTGAGGGTAGTTTCAGATCAATATGCAGTATACATGGTTTGTATTCATGGTCAGTACACCTGGTTAGTATAGATGGTTAGTATGTAGGTACAGCAAGTAATTAAGAAGACTAATAGAATGCTATCCTTTATTTTGAGAGGAATTGAACATAAAAGTAAGGATGTTATGCTTCAGTTATATGGGGCATGGGTGAAACCACATCTCGAATATTGTGTGCAGATTTGGTCTCCTTATTTAAGGAAGGATGTAAATGTGTTGGTGGTGGTTCAGAGGAGATTTACTGGATTGATACCTGGAATGAGCGGGTTGTGTTATGAAGAAAGGGTGAACAGACTGGGTTTGTTTCCACTGGAGTTTAGAAGAGTGAGGGGTGATTTGATTGAAGTATATAAGATCCTGAATGGTATTGATAAGGTGGACATGGAAAGGATATTCCCTCTTGTGGATGAGTCCATAACTAGGGGCCCCTGTTTTAAAATTAAGGGTCACCCTTTTAGGACAGAGATGAGGAGAATTTTTTTCTCTCAGAGAGTTGTGCAACTTTGGAATTCTCTGCCTCAGAAGATGCTGGAGATGGGGGTCATTGAATATTTTTAAGGCAGAGGTAGATAGATTCTTGTTAGGCAAGGGAATGGAAGGTTATCAGGGGGTAGGTGGGAATGTGGAATTCAAAACACAAACAGATCAGCCATGATCTTACTGAATGGTGGAGCAGGCTTGATGGACCAAATGGCCTACTTCTGCTCCTATTTTGTATGTTCAAGTGTCACCATTACTGGGACTAGCTTTCAATTCCAGATTTGTTAATTAATTGAACTTAAGTTATACCAGCTGTGATGGTGGGATTTGAACCCCTGTCCTGTCCTGTTGTGATATAATGATATGAAAATACCAATCAAACATAAGGGATTGGGTAAAAATATTGTGGGCTCTTTTATTTAAACTGAGCTCATGAGAATAGATGTACAAAGGTAGAAAGCTTGAAAGCACATCAGCAGCTAAGCCATGTGCTGTGTGCTCTGCTATAGCAAAAGTGAGAATAAAGCTGGATCACATGACGCACTTCTATCCAGTGATGTCATGCTGCAATCCCCCTTAAAGGTGTATTACAACAGTCCCCAGCCTTTGGATTACTAGTCCAGTGACATTACCATTATACCACCATCTCCCCAACATTTCAAAAAGTAATTTAGTGGATGAGAAGTTCTTTTGAGTTGTCCTAAGGACAATGCTGAATGGATCTGAATTTGTTTTTACTCTTTTTGATAATAAATCCAATTGCAAACAAACATTTGACATCTATGAGATCAAATGAAAACACAGTGAATCATCATGGAGGTAAACTTGCTAACTCAGTGGCTTTACTCAATACAGTTGTTTTGAATGCGAGGTTTTATAAAATGGTTATGTTCTGGATTGTCTCTTTAATTCACGGTAAAATGGAGGAATGAAGAGGATCATGTAATCTGCTTCAAATCCTGCTGGACAACAAGCCTGGGTAGCTTGGGGTTCAAGTTGAGACTTATTGGGAGCAAGGTGCAAAATGATCACACCTGAGAACAAAGTCAGGGGGAGCTGGGCTGGCTGCGGATAGACTTCCGGTCTCCGAGATTTTGGATAAGGAGAAAGAGAGAGAGAGAGAGAGAGGTCTCACATGTCAGACAAAGGCTGCAACTGCTGTGGTCAACAGATTGGTAAAGGCTGCGAGTCCTTGGTGAGCTACCAGGCAGGAAGCAGGAGGGAGGATGATCTCTGGTTGAAGAGACACACCCCATGGCAATAGACTCTGCAAGATTTGCTCAGGTGAAACCAGGTAGAGAAATCACCGGCCTGGGACTTACCACCGACTGGAAATTCTCCAAAAACTGAGCAAAGTGCCTTTTGAAGGTCACTCAACCTTATAACTTGGTGAAACGGGGAGACATGAACAAGGGAGTGGCTGTGGACTGTTTCCTATAAAAGCCAGTGGGGAGCATGTTGTAATGTATATGTACGCAGTGTCTAGTTATTCATCATGTTAAAATATTAACAAGGGTAATCTTTTCTGTAGTTTAGAGTATTAGTAACCTACTAAGGAATGTTGATGTCGCTTTTAGTTTGTTTATTACAGTAGAAGCTTCAGAAGTTTAAAACTTGCTACACGGTTCCTTGAAGTCAGACGCTGGGAATTCAATTATCTTTTCAAAAGTTACCTATCTCTATGGAGATTGCAACACAATGCAGTTTGAAAATGCACATATGACTTGAGACATGGGCTGTGGACAAGGGTACTGATACCAGGTAGTAACTCACTGATCACTGTGGCCTAAGTGTGAGGAGAATATGAGCAGTGTCTGCTTTACTTTACTAACTGTGTACAGATCATTTGTAATTAGGCATGGATTATTGTTCAAGGTAAACATCAAGAACGGATTGTACACGCCTACAGAATTAGTTCAAGGATGATTGAAGATAAGAAGGTAAAAAGTAACTGAAGGTTTATAAATGAAACTCACTATCATTGATCTGTAATCAGTGTCTTTAGTAGCGACAGAAATTGAGGGAAGCTGTTAAACAGCAATAGGCCTGACTGAAGCTAGATGTTGCTGTTTTTTCATCAATAGGATTAAACCTGTTTCATCATTAGTAAAAGTAAACAAACTCTGTGGACCGAAAAAAAACAGAATGAGTGCCAAGAAAAGGAAGTGAAAGTACATAGAAATTTCGAAGATAAAACGCTTTGAACTGGAACTCACTGAATGGTGGAACAGACTGAACAGGCTGAGTGGCCTTCTCCCTGTTCCTATGATCCTAACTTGGGAAATATTGTGGTTTAATTCAAATCCTCATTATGTGTCTCATGACCAACATCTCACTGAAATTTGACAATGATTCTTAGGTTGTCACGATAATGTAAATAGCCTGGAATTTATCAAAATGGCATGTCAAACATTACCATAAGCTACATAAAGGAGATCCAAAATGGCTCAAATAAAAATTCTAATGCTTTTGACAGGCCTGTTTAATGGCTTGATGTCTAAAGACTCACATTTTAGTGAATCTCAAAGGCTGCTTCGGGTCTCCAATTAAAGCTAAAAAGTTATGTTGTTCATCCCTAAGTTGCCAGAATTCCTGTTTGATGATGAGCAACTTGCCAGCTAAATATAAATGAAATCAAAATATCAAATTCACAGCAGCTCTTCACTCCCAAGGAATGGAGGGATGACCCGAGAATTTTAGTGGTCAGACTGGAATCAATTATTAAGCAAGTAGTAGCGGGATACTTATAAAATCATAATACAATCAGGCGGGGTCAACATGGTTTTACAAAAGGAAAATGGTGTTTGACAAAATTAATAGAGTTCTTTGAGCTTGTAACCATCAGCATGGATAAAGGGGAACCAGTACATGTAGTGTGTTCAGATTTCTAAAAGGCATTTGATTAGGTGTCACGTAAAAGATTACTGCACAAGTTAAGAGCTCATAGTGTTGGGGTTTAATATATTAGCATGGGGAGAGGATTGGGTAAGCAACAGGAAACAGAGGGCGGATTTTCCACTCGCTGGGTGGGCTCAGGTGGGGGTAGTCGGCCTGACTGCCGCCCACAATCAGCTCCTCACCGCAATTTCACGCGGGTAGGCCAATTAAGGCCTGCTCTGCGTGGATTGCGAGATGTCGCTACCTCTACGAGTTGGGGTGGGAGACCAAGGCCTAGCGCGCAATTTGTGAATGCGCGTGAAAAGGCGTGCAGCTGCCTCAGGGGGCAGGATTTTCCCATTGGCGAGCGGTTGGGGGGGGGGCGGTTGGTGGGGGGGAGGGTGAGGGGGGGGTTGGGGGGGGTGAGGGGGGGGTGATGGGGTGGGGAGCCCAGTCGCCGAGGTGTAAAATGATGTGCAGTGACTTTGGGCGGAACTCCCGGTGTCAACGCGCCCCATTTAAATTTTCAGGTAGGCAGGGGCTCAGTAAAATCAGCTGTGCGCCCACCGACCTGTCAATAGCCAATTGAGGCCATTGACAGAGTTATTTAAGTAATTAGTGGACCTACCTGTCCAACCTTAAGGTTGGTGGTCAGGCCGGGAGCCCTGGTGGGCATTAGAAAAAGCATCAAACCTCATCCACAGGCGGGATGAGGTTTCATGTAGGTTTTAAAAAATTTAATTAAAGTTTTTTAAAAAGTTATGGACATGTCCCAACTCATGTGACAGTGTCACATGAGGGAACAGGTCAGGGATTTATTTTTTCTATTTTTAATAACTTGTACATTAGAGCCGATCTCCCTGAGGCAGCATTTAGCCTTAGACAGTGCTTCCATGCGGACGTCACGCTGGGCGGACCTTAATTGGCCCACCTACATAAAATGGCGACGTGCCCCCAGTTGGAGGCATCGATCGGAGGTGCGCCTACACTTCAACTTCCCCCCTGACAGGGGGAAAATCCTTCCCAGGGAGATTAAAGCACTTTTTGAAGATGTTATTAAATACAATAAAAATTCAATGAAAAATGTCCCCTCATGTGACTGTGTCACATGAGATGGGACATGTTTTTGTTTTCAAAATAAAGTTTTTATTTCATCATACGAGCACTCGACCGCAAGGTTAAGCGAATTAAACCGTTACCTGAGCACTACAACCTGTTTGCAAAAGCTGTTCACAAAACAGCCAGAAGGAAGATCCCCTGGGGTTGTAGAGCACACTACATCTCTGGTCTCACCAAGGAGAATGCTGAATTCTACTGGGAGTATGTCTCAATGTTTGAATCTGACCCCTTCTCAGAGGAAACAATATCTACCGGTGAGAGGGTGATGTTAAGTATCTCTCAAGAGCGTCAAAACACCTGGGACACCTTGATAGAGACAACAGATCTTACAAAACCAGCAAGAATGCATGATCTCTCATACGCAAACTTGGAGGCGATCCCAAGAAAGCTGCCCAAAATTCAAATGTGTCTGCAAACCAAGTTGCACACCAGTTGCTCCTAAATGGAAAAATCAACAAGAAACAACCAAGAGCCCAACTAGATAGGAAGAAGTACAGTGATGACCCTGGCTTCACTGGACCATGCACCATGGAAGAGGTGGAAACTAGTAAATCTAGTCTAAAACACGGGATAGCCATTGGTCTTTACAACATAGCAATGGAGCAGATAAAGCATTTTGGACAGCAAGCAAAGAAATGGCTCCTACAATTGTTCAACCACTGCCTGGCAACGCACAAGCTACCTAATATTTGGCAGAAGGCACATGTAATAGCAGTATTAAAGCCCAGAAAAGATCCCTCAGACCCTAAGAGTTTTCGGCCAATTTCACTGCTTTGCCACACCGATAAGCTGCTTGAACGCCTGACATTCAATAGGATAGCACCAACTGTAGATGAGAAGATCATTCCAGAGCAAGCAGGTTTCCACCCCAACAAATCAACAACAAGCCAACTGCTCAACCTCACACAACATATCGAAGATGGTTTTGAGCAAGGGATGGTAACAGGTGCTGTTTTTGTAGACCTGACAGCAGCATATGATACAGTGAACCATAGATGTCTCCTCTGCAAGATCCTAGAGATGACAAAAGATATTCACTTAACAGAGTTGTTAGAAAGCATGCTTCAGAATCACCAGTTCTATGTTGAACTAGGTGGGAAGCACAGCAGGTGGCGTATTCAGAAGAATGGTCTTCCTCAGGGAAGTGTGCTTGCACCGCTGCTGTACAACATCATTATGAATGATCAACCTATAGACGGTGTCACACGCTGTTTTATATATGCTGATGACTTATGTGTCACTGCCCAAAGCATTGATTTTAACACCATGGAGAAAATGTTTTCTGAGGCCTTGGAGGGACTAACATCCTACTATGAAGAAAACCACCTTCGCACAAACCAATTAAAGATCCAAGTTTGTGCATTCCACCTCAGAAACCGTGAAGCCAAACGCCAGCTTAAAGTAACCTGGTGTGGAACAACACTGACGCATTGTGAGCACCCTATCTACTTAGGAGTCACCCTTGACAGATGCCTCAGCTTCAAGAACCACATCGAAAAGATAAAGACAAATGTGAGCGCACGAAACAACATCCTGAATAAGCTCACTAACACAAAATGGGGAGCAAGCTCGAAAACATTGGGAACCAGTGCACTCGCTCTTTGCTGTTCCACTGCCGAATACGCCTGCCCTGCATGGGAAAGATCTACTCATGCTAAGAAGATCGATGCCGTTCTGAATGCAAGCTGCCAACTTATCACAGGTTGTCTAAAACCAACAAACACCAACAGCCTATATGTCCTGGCGGGTATCGCTCCCCCTGATAGCCAGCAGAAAGAGCGACCCTGTCAAACATCAGATGAGAGGCACCCTCTACATAGTCATACACCTACACCCAGCCGCCTAAAGTCAAGGAAGAGCTTCATGAATAGTGTTGTTCCATTATAATCAACCCCATCTGAAGCCCACATCGCCTTGTGGAAAGACTGGCTCGCCAGTCTCGAACAATCCCCAGGGATGGAAATTCTACTGGATGAAAGCCTTCCCCCAGGAGCTAATTGCAACTGGGCAACCTGGAAGTGCCTTAACAGACTTAGGACCTGGTGCAGGTCGTTCAAAGGTGTCACTAAGCAAATGGGGATATACAACCAGCCCGACTACTTGTGAATGTGGAACTGAGCCACAGACTATGCAACATCTCCTGCAATGCCTATCGCTAGAGGAACCCTGCACTGTTGCAGATCTTGCCGAATTCAACAACAAGGTGCAAAAATGAGTCTAGTTCTGGCTGGGCCATGTACAGACTGTCCGTGGACACGATAAGAAGAAGAGGCTTTAGGAAACCTCATCCCGTTCGTGGATGAGGTTTCCAAAAAACGTAAAGGCCGCTTGGAATTTTTGCTTGCCCGCCAACCGTAAGGTTGGATTGACAGTGTAAATTTCAGGTTAATTACCTAATTAATGACCTCATTAGGCCTTTCAAAACTCGATGACGGTATCCACGCCGAAGGTCACCGTGCATCATTTTATGTTTCGGCTTGTTTGGTGTGCGCCCACACACCGAATGTAAAATTCTGCCCAGAGAGTCAGGATAAATGGGTGATTTTCAGGTTGGCAATCTCATGGAGTTTTAAAAAAAAAAATTCATGGGATGTGGGCATCACTCACCCCCAATTGCCTTTGAGAGCAGTTAAGAGTCAATCACATTGGTGTGGGTTATATGTTGGCCAGACCAGGTAAGAACAGCAGATTTCCTTTCCTATTAGTGAACCAGGTGGGCTTTTACAACAATTAACAATACCACAATTGAGACTAGCTTTATACTGCAGATTTTTTTTTCAATTAATTGAATTTAAGTTCCACCCACTACCATAGCTAGATTTGAACCCAGTTTCCAGAGGATTAGCCTAGGTCTCTGGATTCCTACTCCAATAACATTACCACTGTGCCACTGGGATCAGTGCTAGGGTTGTGACTATTTACAATCTATATTAATGACTTGGATACAGAGTGTATTCTTGCCAAACTTGCTCATGATGCAAAGATAGGTAGGAAAGCAAATCATAAGGAGGACACAAGGAGTTTACAAAGGGTTATAGATAGTTTAAATTGGTGGGCAAGAATTTAGCAGATGGAGAATAATGTGGGAAAATATGAGGTGCTCCACGTTGGTGGGAAGAATAGAAAAGCAGAATATTATTTAAGGAGTGCAGAACTGTAGATAGTACAGAGGGATCTGGCTGTCCTTTGACATGAATCACAAAAAAAGTATGCAGGTACAGGAAGTGATTAGAAAGGCAAATGGAATATTTGCCTTTATTAGAAGGGGATAGGGAAGTCTTGCTGCAACTGTACAGGGTATTCTTGAGACTGCATGTAGAGTACACCTTACAGCTTTGGTCTCCTTACATGAGGAGGGATATACTTGTGTTGGAGGCAGTTCACAAGGTTGATTCCTGGGATGATGGGGTTGTCTTGTGAGGAAATATTGAGCAGGTTGAGCCTGCACTCAATGGAGTTTTGAAGAATGAGAGGTAATCTTATTGAAACGTATATGATTCGGAGGAGGTTCGACATGGTAGATGCTGAGATGATGTTTCCATTTCTATGGGAATCTAGAGCTAGCGGCACAGTTTCAAAATCAGTGATTTCCCATTTAAGCTGGAGTTGAGGAGGAATTTCTTCTCTTAGATGGCTGATAAACCTTGGAATTTTCTTCCACAGAGAGCAGTGGAGGCTGGGCCATTGATCGTATTCAAGGCTGAGTTCAGCAGGTTTTTGATCTACAGGGGAGTCAAGGGTCATGGTGAGACAAGCAGGAAAGTGGAATTAAGGCCACAACCAGATCATCCATGATCTTGTTGATTGGCAGAGCAGGTTTGAGGGCCAAATGGTCTACTTTTGCCTCTATTTTTTGTGTTCGTACATTCACCCAAGAGTCAAAATAGACCCCAATGCATGAGCTTTGGAATATAGTTGTAACAAGAGTTTCTGGTCGATGTCAAAGATGATCAATTGTACTTATAAGAATGTTTGAACCTTAAGTTCGTAGATGTGCAGAATAGTGCCAGGAAAATAATTCCACAAGACTTGAATCATTGATTCCAATCCATACCTTTGTGAACCTTATTCAATAACCTTTGTAATTTCAGTTCTGTTCTTTAGTGAGCATTTGGTGTCAAGAATGTGAGCAACTAATATCAATGGTAACCTTCCATCTCATAAGATAATGGTTTGCGCTGTGGTGGTTAACTCTGTGTGAAGCATCTCCTGGGTAGGGCTCAGAGGTCCCACTCTGGTATAGCAGTCTCTGTGACATTTTCTGCAGAGGAAGATAGTGGGCTAAGAAGACACACGATTCACTGGTCTCTCTTTTCTCTGGGCCCTCTTCTCAGCTAGTTGAGCTTTTCATTTCTGCTCGTCTCTTTCAATGCCGTCAGCCTTTTTTTATTCATTCATGGGATCTGGGCATCACTGGCCAGGTCAGCATTTATTACCCATCCTTAGTTCAGAGGGCATTTAAGAGTTAACCACATTGCTATGGGTCTGGAGTCACATGTAGGCCAGACCACACCAGGTAAGAACAGCAGATTTCCTTCCCTAAAGGGCATTAGTGAACCAGATGGGTTTTTACAACAATGGTTTCATGGTCACTTTTAATTCCAGATTTTTATTGAATTTAAATTCCACCATCTGCCGTGCCAGGATTCTAACCTGTGTCTCCAGAATATTAGCCCAGGTCTCTGGATTACGAGTCCAGCGACAGTACCACTACACTAACGCCTCCCCCTGAGATCATGGTCACCACCGACTGTCTTCCAGTTGTCAATGTCCATCATCTTCCTCCCTTGGTTGCAGGTGTCCTTTTAGTGGAGGTGCGGACGGCCAAGAGATTGTAATCCAGTAGCCAGGTCACCGTGCAGAGGGCTTTGAGTATGTGGCTGTTATCCATCTTAGGAATGTGACCAAACCAGTGCAGACATCAATGGCTGGGCAATGAGTGTATGCTGATGGAATTAGTACGTTCCAGCATCACTGAACTGGTGACCTTGCCCCACCAAGAGATGCTGAGGGTATGCCTGAGTCAGCAAAGATGGAATCTGTTCAGTCCTCTCTCCTGCATAGCAAATGTTGTTCAGCACTCAAGACTGTAGAAAGAATGCACTGGGGACTCAGTTTGGCAGGCTTGCAGTTTGGTGTTCACAGTCAGCTTGCTGTTGCCCCACACTCTCTCAAGCAGCTTGGTTATAACAGCTGCAGCTTTTGCAGTGCCTGTATTGATTTTAGCATCAAGTGACAGATTGTTGGTGATTGTAGAGCCTAGATATTATGTTATAATCCCGGACCAGAACCCCAAATTTTGTTACGGTCCTGGATGAGACCTCAAACTTTATTACAATCTGGTTAGGGATCAGTAACCTTTCCTTGTTAAAGTAGACAAAATGTAAAATCACAGTTACTTACCAAGGGAGTAAATGCACAAAATTCCACGGTTTTAAACAAACAGAAGAAGGTTTACTATACACAAGTTAACAAGGCAAACAGTCAATATTATCTATCTTGTACTTTAACACCCAGAATTAGCATGAGCTTTACATGAATTAACAGGCAAACTGTGGTAGAACAGACCACAAACTGCACATTAAATGGCAAAAACAACAAAGATAGATCCAACCAATTTCTCAGCAACCCAGCCAGGGAGATACCTCATTAGTTGTTGTAATTGCTATTGTCACCCTTGTTCTTGAACATGGTCACAATTTTTGCATCATGCATACCCAGGGGCACTAATCCCGTCCTCTAGCAGAGAGAGAGAAGTTCATTCAGATGCTGTAGGAGTGCCAGTTTCCTGTGCTTGATGAGTTCAGGTGACTTTGAGCCACTCTTAGTGCCTTCAGAGACTTTTCGTCCTGATCTCTATTATAATTAACAAGAGCAGATCATTTTGATTTGATAACAAGTTCCATTTCAGTAATGTTAGCCTAGAAAACAGTCCGAAGTTTTCCATTTTTTTTACTGAGATTGCAGTATTGTAAATGGTGTTTTGAAGTGTTATGACTTCAATTGGATGAGTGCTCAGTTTCTCTACCCCTGGGCCTCCACAGGTCGCTCCATGAATGTAAATGTTTAATTCGCTCACCGAAATAACCAATTGTTTATTTTCACTATTGTTAGACCCAGAATATAAGAGACTTTAACCAGGCTTCCTTCAATAAAATCGGAATGATTGATTTATTATGAAACAAAACTTCTTTTAAAAAGCAAGTTGCAAAAACTGGCTAACATACAATTACTAATCGAGAAGTGTAACTATATACCCTTTTAAATGTCAACACATGCACACACACATACATGCAAAGGGCAAAACAATAGGACGTCTGCAGAGATTGGCATTTAAAGGAAAAAACACCTTTTGGCCAATTGGAAATCTTTATGAAAAAGAGTGGGGTTTTGAGACTGTCTGCTTATGCTGTTTATTTTATTCTTCCCTATGGCCCTTTGATCTCGTTATAACACAATCAGGAAACAATCCAGGATGTTCCTTCTGTCGCACTTCTGTTGAAAACACTTCTACAGGCTGCTCAACTACCTCAGGCATCACCCACATTTGTTATCCAGCTATACCATCACCCAGAATAAATTAAACCCCTGCAATGGGCAATTTTTCTAACATTCCAACTGTCTTCCATCTGCTCTTTAAATTTATCTTCCACAATGGAATACGTTTAGCTTCTCCATTAACCCCACTTATTATTACTTTCTCCTGCAACACTCCCTCTGAACAACAAATATCACTATCCCACAACACTAAAGATTGAGTAGCCCCTGTGTCTCTTAAAATTTTAACACCTTTACCTACTCCACCTGAACACATGGAAAGACTTCCCCTTCACATAGAACCATAGAACCATAGAACACTACAGCACAGAAAACAGGCCATTTGGCCCTTCTAGTCTGTGCTAAAATATTATTCCGCTAGTCCCATTGACCTGCACCTAGTCCATAACCCTCCAGAACTCTCCCATCCTTGTATCTAACTAATTTATTCTTAAAACATAAGAGTGAGCCCACATTTACCACGTCAGATGTAGCTCGTTCCACACTATTTCCACTCTCTGAGTGAAGAAGTTCCCCTTAATGTTCCCCCTTTCCCCTTTCACCCTAAAGCCATGTCTTCTCGTGTTTATCTCTCTTAATCTAAGACATACAAAGTCTTCAAACATTTCAGCAACCTGTCCCACAGAATTCTCTTGAGTAAATTGTGAACGTAATCTCACTTATTTACCTTTCTCTGATTCTCCTTGTTTCACATGTACACAAACCACTGGTTTCTCCTGTGCCTGAACCTCAAAATCCACCTTACTTTTACTTCCCGAGCTTTTCTTTGCCCCAATAACACCAACAGATTTTTCCTGCAATCTCCAAAACCTGACTTCGTGTGCCCCACTTTATCACAATGAAAGCACTTCATATTTTGAATGTCACTTCGACCTTCAGCACCTTGCTTTTTGTTCGGAGAAAAAAAAAAACTTCCTGGGAACTTCCAGCTACTCCTCTTCCCTGACTACCTGCCTTTCCTTTCACCTTCCCACTTTTTATCCTTTTCCAATTTGAAAGGGTGACAGAAATAAGGTTTAGCTCTGTGAACTAACTGATCATCATTAGGTATCTCTGCTGCTTGTCTTACAGAATCAATCATCTGTTCCTCCACATGAGCTCTTACTACCAAAGGGATTGAATCTTTGAAGAATTACTTCCCTAAGAGCTGCATGTGTTGTCTCTATTTTTAATGCCTGTATCCACTGGTCAACATTATTTTGTTTTACTCTTTCAAACTCAATATAGTTTGCCTAGGCTGTTCTCTTATATTCCTAAATTTCTGCATGTATGCTTCAGGAATCCACTCAAAATAACTTTTTTCACTACATCATAATTCACCGACATTTCTTCTGAAAGTGAAGCATATACCTCATGTGCCCTACCTAACAACTTAGACTGTAATAACAATATCCAGTTTTCCTGTAGCCATTTCATCTGTTTAGTTAGCTTCTCAAATGAAATAAAGAATGCTTCAATATCTTTTTCCTCAAATTTTGGAAGAGCTTGTAAAAAATTAAATATATCCCCACTCTAGAGATAAATCCTGCCTCACCTACTGACATCTCTTTTCTAGCTACCAACATTTTCAGCTGGAATTCTCTTTTTCTCCCTCTTTTACTTTCCTCCTTCTCCATCTTTGCAATTTCTAATTCCCTTTACAAAAATAAAAATACTTGGAAAGACTCAGCAGGTCTGACAGCATTTGCGGAGAGGAATGCAGTTAATGTTTCGAGTCTGAATGAATCTTCAACAGAACTAAGGAAAAGTAGAAAAGAGGTGAAATATAAGTGGGGGTGGGACAGGTGGAGCTGGATAGAGGGCCAGTGATGGGTGGAGATGACCAAAAGATGTCATAGACAAAAGGACAAAGAGGTGTTGAAGGTGGTGATATTATCTAAGGAATGTGCTAATTAAGGGTAGAAAGCAGGACAAGTAAGTTACAGATAGCCCTAGTGGGGGTGGGGTGGGGGGAAGGGATCAAAATAGGCTAAAAGGTAGAGATAAAACAATGGATGGAAATATATTAAAAATAATGGAAATAGGTGGGAAAAGAAAAATCTATATAAATTATTGGAAAAAAGGGGGATCAGAAAAGTGGTGGGGGTGGAGGAGAGAGTTCATGATCTAAAATTGTTGAACTCCATATTCAGTACGGAAGGCTGTAAAGTGCCTAGTCGGAAGATGAGGTGCTGTTCCTCCAGTTTGCGTTGAACTTCACTGGAACAATGCAACAGGCCAAAGATGGACATGCGGGCATGAGAGCAGGGTGGAGTGTTGAAATGGCAGGCAACAGGGAGGTCTGGGTCATGCTTGCGGATAGACTGAAGGTGTTCCGCAAGGTGGTCACCCAGTCTGCGTTTGGTTTCTCCAATGTAGAGGAAACTGCATTGGGAGCAGCAAATGCAACAGACTAAATTGAAGAAAGTAGAAGTGAAATGCTAATTCCCTTGCTTGTTCAAATTCAAGCTTCTTCAGTTGCAACTGAAGTCTCACTACCTCCAGCTGTGACTCACTAGTGTCAGGTTTCACTTCCAACTGTAGATGCTGTGCCCTACGTTTAACTATATCTGATTTCCCAGACCCTGCAGGTAACCCCAATTTTAACTTATCTGCCAACTCTGTTAAATTACTTTTAGTTATTCTCTCCAACCCAATCAGTTATTTTTTCTACTCCCAGACAAATCTTAGCAATTGCCAAAGCCATCTTGTAGTCCCACCACTTCTAAAATGCCTCACCAACTCCTGAATTCAAAATGCCTCTCATACTCGTAAGCTTAAGATTCGCCAATTCCTAACCAATCGAGAAATTAGAAATATAATTGATCCTGGATGAGCCTCCAATTGTTATGACCAATACAATTGGTAAAGCGGATTTATTTAAAAATCCCAGAGGGAAACTTTAAACAACTGTCATAACCTATAATTTTAAGTGTTATGTTTGAGATGTGACTCTAAATTCAGGAATAAGATCACCAGTTCTCGAGGTTTTACATTAAACTAAATGAAACATGGCTACAAATTATTACTATCATAACTTTTAACAAATTCCCAAACTAATCTCCATTAAGGCAACAGTAACCCATAGACTTAACCAGACACCAGGCAAAGCATTTTCACCTTACAAATTCATAATGAGGCTCTTTTCACTTTGGTTCCTGTGGAGCCAGTTGGAGGCTTACAGCTGCCTTTCGATCTCACATTGCCTCTGCCCTGCACATCCAAAATGGTTGTCTTGTTATACTTCCCACTCCCATTGAATATTAATTCTCCCTGTATCAACAACCTCTGAACTAAACCTCTCTAACAATAAAACCCCTTTCATAGTAACAACTTTATTAGTAATATAAACATATTGCTTGGTATCTGCTAGACAGGCATCAGTTTTCACCCCACTCCTTGAATACTTGATTTAAAAAATGCAAATGCACACTATCTCTCTTACATATCAAAATTGGTACCCATCAAAGCATGGAGACTAGCTGGCTTTAATCCAATTAAGACACACCCCCAGCCTAAAATTTTAAAAGAAAAATATTTTCCAAAATATTGTATACATTAATAGCTTCATGACAGAGTCGCATAACTAGGGAAGTAGAGAAGTTTTTAAACTAAGTAATGGGCGGGGTGGCAAACGTATGAATTTGGGAAGATGTGGTAAATCATAGTATAGAGACAAGGCAAAAGAGAAAGGTATTATTACGGAAAATGAAAAACAGACCAAGACAGGAAGGGATCGAGAGCGCAAATCCAGCGGTAAATCAACAGAACAGGCGAGAGGTTATAAAAAGGGGGAGGTGATGGCGTAGTGGTATTGTTGCTAATAATCCAGAAACCCAGCTTTAGAGACCCAGGTTTGAATCCTACCACAGCAGATGGTGGAATTTGAATTTAATAAAAATCTGAATTAAAAGTCTAATGATGATTAAACCATTGTCAATTGTTGTAAAATCCCATTTGGTTCACATTTTAGGGAAGGAAACCTTCTCTCCTTACCTGGTTTGATCTACATGTGACTCCAGACCGACAGCAATGTGGTTGACTCTTAAATGCCCTCTGAACAAGGGGCAGTTAAGGGTGGGCAATTAATGCTGGCCTAGCCAGTGACACCCACATCCCATGAATGAATTAAAAAATAACAGATAAAAGGATCAAACTAAAAGCTCTGTGCCTGAATACACAAAGCATTCAAAACAAAACAGATGAACTGAGAGCGGACATAGAAATAACTAAGTATGATTTGATAGTCATTACAGTTGGGATCTGAATATGAAAGGGTATAGGATATTTAGGAAGGGCAGGAAGTGAGAAAAGGTGGAGAGGTGGCTCTGTTAGTGAATGATTATGTTAACACAATAGAGGGGGATGACCTAAATTCAGGAAACCAGGATGTGGAAACAGTTTGGGTAGAGATGACAAATGGTAAAGGCAAGAAATCACTTGTGGGATTTGTGTACAGGCCCCCTACTAGCAGCCGCATGGTAGGATGGAGTATAAAGGAAGAAATAATGGGAGCTTGTCAGAAAGGCATGGCAATAATCACGGGAGATTTTAATCTGCGTAAAGACTGGAAAAGTCAGATGGGTAAAGGTACCCTGGATGAGGAGTTCGTAAAAGGTTTCTGGGATAGTTTCTTAACAACATGTTCTGGAGCCAACCAGAGGGCAGGATATACTAACCTCGTATTGTGCAACAAGATGAGATTAATTAATGACCTCATAGTGAAGGTGCCCCTAGGTGGCAGTGATCATAATATGATATAATTTTATACTCAGTTTGGGGAAGAGAGGAGTGGGTCCGAGGCTATGTTTTTAAACTTAAATAAGGGCAATTATGAGGGCATGAAAACAGAGTTGAATAAAGTGAATAGGCAAGTTAGGTTAAAAACAAAAAAAACTGTGGATGCTGGAAATCCAAAACAAAAATAGAATTACCTGGAAAAACTCAGCAGGTCTGGCAGCATCGGCGGAGAAGAAAAGAATTGACGTTTTGAGTCCTCATGACCCTTCGACCGAACTCGGTCGAAGGGTCATGAGGACTCGAAATGTCAACACTTTTCTTCTCCGCCAATGCTGCCAGACCTGCTGAGTTTTTCCAGGTAACTCTGTTTTTGTTTTAGGCAAGTTAGGTTAATGGATAGGTCAATAGAGATGCAGTGGCAAAAATTTAAGGGGATATTTTGGAATAGACAGAATAGATACATTCCAATGAGTGAGAAAAAGCACAAGGGACAGACACACTATCCATATTTAACTAGGAAGGTTAAAGATAGTATCAAACTGAAAGAAAAAGTATATAATTGTTCAAAGATAGATGGAAGGCCAGAAGATTGGACAGAATATAATGAATAGCAAAGGATGGTTAAAAGATTAATAAGGAGGGAAAAAATAGAGTACGAGAGAAAGCTAGCCAGGAATACAAAAACAGATAGTAAGAGTTCCTATAAATATTTTAAAAAGAAATGAGTTAACAAAGTGAGCGTTGGTCCTATAGAAAGTGAGTTTGGAGAATTGGTAATGGAAAAGAAGCAAATGACAGAGGAATTGAACAGGTATTTTGCATGAGCCTTCACTCTAGAGGATACAAGTAACATCCCAGAAGCAGCTATAAATCAGGAAATGGAGGGGAGGGAGGAACTCAGAAAAATTACAATCCCCAGTGGTACTGAGTAAATTGTTGGAGCTGCGGGATGACAAGTGTTCCTATGATCTTAAAAGAATGGCTAGTGAGATAGTTGATGCATTGGTTTTAATTTTTCGAAACTCCCTAGATTCAGGGAAGGTCCCATTGGATTGAAAGATAGAAAATGTAATTCTGGTATTCAAAATGGGAAGGAGACAGAAATTGGGCAACTACAGGCCAGTTAGCTTAACATCTGTTATAGGGAAAATGTTAGAATCTATTACTAAAAAAGTTATTACAGGGCACTTGGATAATTTCAAGGTAATCAGGCAGAGTCAACATGGTTTTGTGAAAAGGAAATCATGTATAACCAACTTATTGGAGTTCTTTGAAGAAGTGACATGTGCTGTGGATAGAGGGGATGTACTGTACTTAGATTTCCAGAAGGCACTTGATAAAGTTCTGCATCAAAGGTTATTGTGGAAAATAGAAGCTCATAATATTATGGGGTAACATATTGACATGGATAGAAGATTGTCTGGCTAACAGGAAGCAGACAGAAGGCAGACAATAGGTGGTAATATACTGACATGGATTAAGGATTGGTTAACAGGCGAAAACAGAGAATAGGAATAAATGGGTCATTCTCGCGTTGGCAGGCTGTGACTAGTTAGGTACTGCAGGGTTCAGTACTTGGGCTCCAGATGTTCACAGTATATGTCAATGATTTGGATGTGGGGACCAAATGTAATATTTCCATGTTCGCATATGACACAAAACTAGGTGGGAATGTGTGTTGTGAGGAAGATGCAAAGAGGCTTCAGGAGGGTTTGGACAGACTTAATGAGTGGGCAAGAACATGACAGATGGAATATAATATGGGAAAATGTGAGGTTATTCAATTTGATAGGAGGAACAGATATGCAGAGTATTTAAAATTCATTTACGGGATGTGGACATCGCTGGCTAGACCAGCATTTACGGTCCATCTCTAATTTCTTAAATGATAAAAGATTAGAAAGTGTAGATGTACAAAAGGGCCTGGTTGTCCTCACCTATAAGTCACTGAAGGCTAACCATGCAAGTGCAGCAAGCAATTCGACAGGTTCATGGTATACTGGGCTTTATCTCAAGAAGGTTTGAGTGCAAAAGTGGTGAAGTCTTGCTTTAATTGAATAGAACCTTGCTTAGACCGCACCTGGAGTACTGTGTGCAGTATTTAGTCTTCTTACCTTAGTAAGGATATTATTGTCATACAGGGAGTGCAACAAAGGTTCGCTAGACTTGTTCCTGTGATGGCAGGACTGTCCTATGAAGAGAGATTAGAAAAACAGGGCTTGAATTCTCTAGAGTTTCGAAGAATAAGAGGTGAAATCATTGAAACATATAAAATACTTAAAGGAATAGACAGGGTAGATGCAGTTAAGATGTTTTCCCCTGGTTGGGGAGTCGAGAACCAGGGGACACAATTTCAAAATAATGGGGAAGCTACTTAGGGCTGAGATGAGGAGAAATTTCTTTACTCAGAGGGTTCTGAATCTTTAGAATTCTGTACCCCAGAGGGTAGTGGAAGCTCAGTCATTGAGTATGTTTTAAGCAGAGAATCGCAGATTTCTAAATATCAGTGAGATACAGGGATATGGGGATAGTGTGGGAAAAAGGCATTGAAGTGCATTATCAGCCAGAATCATATTGAATGGTACAGCAGGCTTGTTGGGCTGAATGGCCTACCCCTGCTCCTATGTTCCTATGTTCTTATTTTTTTATTGTGGATGAGTTTCACTTCAAAGAATTGTAACCAGTTTAGCTAGCTCCTCTGAATTATTAAGCTGTGTGCTCCAACCATCAGAAGCCTCCATAGTCTCGCTGCGTTGATGCCAACATCAGTCTGATCAAACCGGAAAACCAAAACCTCTGTCTTAATTTTTAAAAGTATCTAACCAAGGTGAAGTTCTGCAGCAGAGATCTTTGCTGAATGCAAGATCAGCTGAATTCACAGTCAGCAACCGACTCCCTGCACACTGGAATTATAAACATTTCAAATTCTAAGGACCAACTGGTGTGGCAATATCACTCTGCTGCAGAGTTGGGTCTCAGCTGAACTCCATCTTCCCGATCTGATGAGAATGACACTCTGATAGCGCAGAATGAGACACTAGAAACGGCAGATGGAGCCATCATAGCCACTTCAGTGTTTGCTTTAGTTGTAGCAATTGTGAGCAGAGGCTATTAATTGTTTTTTTTCATTGATCACAACAATTTGTAACCACTAAGTGATTATGCAATGGCAGAATTTATCTGAAACTGCTATAACATGGTGCTACTGGTCTCAGACTGGTAACCGAGAGAACACTTTGCAGTTGACAGCAGAGTAATTGCATGTAGGTAAAAAAAATCTGTGAACCTACCTATCATGGGAGAGCATCATGCATATTGTTTATGTGTGTGCCCAGGCCTGCACTGTCACTCTGTACGTTTAAATGGGAGATTCTGTTCTCTCAGAATTTTGTTTTTGTACTCTGCCTGAGGTTATCAAGTGATCATTGGATCCAATGGAACTTCTCAGCACTTCTTAAATCTGCCTTGATACCACATACTAAAATTATCCTTCATAGCAACACCATAGTGATAGCACAAAACATTACCCAATTGTTTGCATGCAGCCAAATTAACCCAGCAGGTGAAAATTGTCAATTGGCTTTTGCATTTGTGTGATGGTTACAAAGTGGATTTGCTATTCAGTATTATAAGCAGAAGTTTGCAGAAATGGTTTAGTGTGATAATGTACCAAAATAGTGCATATTGTCACACATATATATTGAAGAAATAAGGCATGGGAATACATGATGAATGGTAGGGCCCTGGGAAGTACCGAGGATCAGAGGGACCTTGGTGTGCATGTCCACCGGTCCCTTAATGTAGCAGGACAGGTAGATAAGGTGATTAAGAAGGCATATGGGATACTTGCCTTTATTAGCCGAGGCATAGAATATAAGAGCAGGGAGGTTATGCTGGAATTGTATAAAACACTGATTAGGCCACAGCTAGAGTATTGCATGCAGTTCTGGAATCCGCATTATAGAAAAGATGTGATTGCACTAGAGAAAGTGCAGAGGAGATTTACCAGGATGTTGCCTGGGCTGGAGAGTTTTAGTTATGAGGAGAGATTGGATAGACCGGGGTTATTTCCCCTGGAGCAAAGGAGATTGAGGGGGGACATGATTGAGGTGTATAAAATTATGAGGGGCATAGATAGGGTAGACAGGAAGGAACTTTCCTATTGGTGGAGCAATCAATAACCAGGGGGCATAAATTTAAGGTAAGGGGCAGGGGGTTTAGAGGGGATGTGAGGAAGGGTTTTTTCACCCAGAGGGTGGTGGGAATCTGGAACTCACTGCCTGAAAGGGTGGTAGAGGCAGAAACCCTCATAACATTTAAGAAGTATTTGGATGTGCGCTTGCGATGCCATGGATTCCAAGGCTATGGGCCTAGTGCTGGAAAATGGAATTAGAATTGTGAGGTACTTATTTGACTGGCACAGACTAGATGGGCCGGAGGGCCTTTTTCTGTGCTGTAGACCTCTATGACTCTATGAACAGTTTTGTTTATAACTTACAGACCCTTCCTCTCCCCTCGAACAGTCCCTTAAATAAGAAAACTGTCACAAACACTTTAATTACAGAAAATGGTTCATCCCCAAGGACTAAGAGCATTCTGGAAGAATTTGTGTTTTAAAAGGCACTGGCCCTTAAAGGGTTAATGTAGGAATCTGGTTACTATTCCTGGAAAAAAACATCCTTTTATAAGATAGAGTAATTAAGCAGTTGAAAAAAAAGCTGTACCTCTTGATCTGGGTCAACTGTGAACATTGGGGGTCACATGGGTTGTATGGCCCTGGAAAAAATAAACATGCCTGGAAGGCTGTGTTTTGAAAGTTGGTTTTGGTTTTGCTTTGAGAAGAGAAGGACCAACTGTTTGAAAAGGAAGACAGCAGCCTTTTGCATTCCAGAGCCAGTCCACAGCTGGAACTGAATATAAGCTACTCCTGAGATACTGTATGTGCTGGAATAGAGTATGTGCTCGAATATTCCATGAATCTGCCTGAAAAGCAGTGCCAGAGTCACTGATTGTTTCATGGATCACTGCTGAGGGACCAACTGTATAACCCAGGTGTCATTCCTAGAACTCCACTATCTATCCTTTGCCTTTGAACCATTGACTATTAAGCTTTGGTTAAATTCCTCAATTTGTATTTTTACTTCATTTGTGTGTGTGTGTGTGTGTGAGACTTAGGTTATTTCGAAAGAATAATTAGTAGAATTTCATATTCCACACTGTATGTTGATGAGTTTTGCCTTTCTATTTAACTTATTTTATGATAAACATATAAGTGTGCTGCTTATTGAAAGAAGCCTGGCTAAAGTCTCTTTCATTCTGGATACCAGTAGTGAGAGTAAACAATTGGCCATTTTGGTGACTAAATTAAACTTTTAAACTATTGTGGTGTGATGGTGTGTGGTGTGATGGTTCTAGATCAACTGCACACTCCCCCCAATCTGGTTGTAACAATATTCTTCAAAGTAAAATTAATTGATAGCATACAAAAGACTATTGGTTCTTACATACAGAATTAGCTTTCACCTTATATGTTATTATTTGACTTGCTAATCCAAGTTTCCCATCAGGTTAATATTCTAATTACATCCTAGTGTAGCTCCAATGCTAAGGGCTCTATTAAACTTAACACTGTATACAAATCAACGCCAGCCACTTTTTGAAAGGGTGTGATGTTGGGGGGGGGGGGCGGTGGGAGGATGGTGTTGGTGGTGGGGGTTGCACTTGATGGCAGTTGGGGAGTTCTCCCACATACCATCAGTAAATATAAACAGCTGCCACTGTGAACCATAAAACTTTAAGACATAGGAGCAGAAATTAGGCCATTCGGCCCATCGAGTCTGCTCCGTCATTCAATCATGGCTGATAAGTTTCTCAACCCCATTCTCCCGCCTTCTCCCCGTAACCTTTGATCCCCTTACCAATCAAGAACCTATCTATCTCGGTCTTAAACACACTCAATGACCCGGCCTCCACTGCCTTCTGTGGCAATGAATTCCATAGATTCACCACTCTCTGGCTAAAGAAGTTTCTCCTCATCTCTGTTCTAAAAGGTCTTCCCTTTACTCTGAGGCTGTGCCCTCAGGTCCTAGTCTCTCCTACTAATGGAAACATCTTCCCCACGTCCACCCTATCCAGGCTTTTCAGTATTTTGTAAGTTTCAATCAGATCCCCCCTCATCCTTCTAAACTCCATCGAGTATAGACCCAGAGTCCTCAAACGTTCCTCATATGTTAAGTCTTTCATTCCAGGGATCATTCTCGTGAACCTCCTCTGGACTCTCTCCAGGGCCAGCACATCCTTCCTGAGATACGGGGCCCAAAATTGCTCACAATATTCTAAATGTTGTCTGACCAGAGCCTTATAAAGCCTCAGCAGCACATCCTTGTTTTTATATTCTAGTCCTCTTAAAATAAATGCTAACATTGCATTTGCCTTCCTAACTACCAACTCAACCTGCAAGTTAACCTTAAGAGAATCCTGGACTAGGACTCCCAAGTCCCTTTGCACTCCAGATTTCTGAATTCTCTCCCCATTTAGAAAATAGTCTATGCCTCTATTCTTCCTACCAAAGTGATGACCTCACACTTGCCCACATTGTATTCCATCTACCACTTCTTTGGCCATTCTCCTAACCTGTCCAAATCTTTTGCAGCCTCCCCACCTCCTCAATACTACCTGTCCCTCCACCTATCTTTGTATAATCTGCAAACTTAGCCAGGATGCCCTCAGTTCCTTCATCTAGATCATGAATGTATAAAGTGAAAAGTTGTGGTCCCAACACTGAACTCTGTGGAACTCCACTAGTCACCGGCCGCCATCCTGAGAATGACCCCCTTATCCCCACTCTCTGCCTCCTGCCAGACAGCCAATCTTCTATCCATGCTAGTACCTTGCCTCTAACACCATGGGCTCTTATCTTACTGAGCTGCCTCCTGTGCGGCACCTTATCAAAGGCCTTCTGGAAGTCCAAGTAGATAACATCCATTGGCTCTCCTTTGTCTAACCTACTCGTTACCTCCTCAAAGAATTCTAAAAGATTTGTCAGGCATGACCTTCCCTTGATGAAACCATGCTGACTTTACCCGATTTTACCATGCACTTCCTAGTATTCTGAAATCTCATCCTTAATAATGGACTCTAAAATCTTCCTAACGACTGAGGTCAGGCTAATTGGCCTGTAATTTCTTGTCTTTTGCCTCACTCCCTTCTTAAACAGGGGGGTTACATTAGCAATTTTCCAGTTCTTTGGGATCCTCCCTGACTCCACTGATTCCTGAAAGATCACCAATAACGCCTCCACTATCTCTTCAGCTATCTCCTTCAGAACTCTGGGTGTAATCCATCTGGTCCAGGTGATTTATCCACCTTCAGACCTTTCAGTTTTCCTAGCACCTTCTCCTTGGTAATGACCACCATACTCACCTCTGCCCCTCGACTCTCTTGAACTTTGGGGATATCACTCGTGACTTCCACTGTGAAGACTGATGCAAAGTACCTATTCAGTACCTCCACCATTTCTTTGTTCCCCACTACTACTTCTCCAGCGTCATTTTCCAGCGGCCGAAAGTCCATTTTTGCCCCTCTCTTACCCTTTATATATCTAAAAATAACTCTTGCAATCTTCTTTTATACTACTGGCTATTTTACCTTCATATTTAATCTTCTCCCTCATTTCTTTTTTAGCTGTCCTCTGTTGGTCTTTGTAGGCTTCCCAATCCCCTGGTTTTCCACTGCTCTTCACCACATTGTATGCTTTCTCTTTAGCTTTTATGCTGTCCCTGACTTCCCTTGTCAGCCATGGTTGCCTCGTCCTCCCTTTAGTATGCTTCTTCTGCCTAGGGATGACTTTTTGCTGTGTCTCCCAAATTACTCCCAGAAACTCCTGCCATTGCTGTTCCACTGTCTTTCCTGCTAGGCTCATCTCCCAGTCAATTCTGGCCAGCTCCTCCCTCATGCCTCTGTAGTTGCCTTTATTCAACTGTAATACCGTTACATCTGATTCCAGCTTTTTCCTCTCAAATTGTAGTGTAAATTCTATCATATTATTGTCACTTCCTCCTAAGGGTTCCTTCACCTTAAGCTCCCTTATCAAATCGGCCTCATTACACATCACTAAATCTAGAATTGCCTGTTCCCTAGTGGCTCCACCACAAGCTGCTCCGAAAAGCCATCTCGTAGACATTCCACAAATTCCTTTTCTTGGGATCCACTACCAACCTGATTTTCCCAATCTACCTGCATATTGAATCCCCCATGATCACTGTAACCTTGCCTTTCTTACACACCTTTTCTATCTCCTGGTGCATCTTGTGTCCCACATCCTGACTACTGTTCGGAGGCCTGTACATAACTCCCATTATGGTATTTTACCTTTGTGGTTCCTCAACTCTACCCACACAGATTCTACATCATCTGACCTTACATCATTTCTTGCTATGGATTTAACTTCATTTCTTACTAACAAAGCAACACCCCCCACCGCCAATCTGCCTATCTTTTCTATAGGATGTATATCCTTGGATATTTAGCTCCCAGTCCTGATCCCCTTGCAGCCATGTCTCCGTGATGCCCACCACATCATACCTACCAATTTCAATCTGCGCCACAAGCTCATTTACCTTATTTCATATACTGCGTGCATTCAGATACAACACCTTCAGTCCTGTATTTCCTGTCCCCTTTCTCATTGTCGTCCCTTTATCTGATGTGCTTGAAGTTATATTCCTAGCCCTTTCCAAACACGCTGTCCTATTTTGTGTTCTGCAGGCTTTAATAGCCTGTCCTGGGCTCTCCTTTCTTTTCAGTTTTTTCATAATTTTTCATGAAGTTGAATCCACCCCCCACACGCTAACCTGCTGCTTTGTTTCCCATTAGTCATACTTCTTGGAGTTTTACCCTTCCCTCCCCACAACCCCGCTGCCCCCTGCCCCCCCACCCCCCACCACTTTCTAAGTAAAGTAAGGATGCACTTACTTTGCAAGTGTGTTATCTGTACAAAGCAATTCCTGCTTCATACTGACATTACACTGGCAGCATGAATCCAGCATTGGGAATTGACCTGACTCTGAAGTACAATAAATTGAAACATCTTTGCTCGACACAGCATGGACGTAAAACCTGTATGGTGTCAAATCTAGTTCACAAAACGCTGTTTAATTTATTTTAGCTTCTTACTTTCAACAAGAATGAATGGGCAACTTGACTGTGCTTCATGCTAAGGGTTGAAAATCATGGTACAGATAAAAGACGAGTGATAAAATGGAATTGCCCATATCAGTTGAAGAATAAAAAATAATACCTGGTTTCAAGCATGTGCATCAGCAAAAATGAAGGTTCATTAAAATGAGAAACATAATCTCCCTTATTGAGGGAAGAACTTTCAGTAATCTCTCCTAAAATGGCCATTTAGTGATCTAAACTCATGCCTCCGTGTCATACATCTGCAATTTAATTTAATGCTCTGAGTTACCTTTCTCCATCCCTTTAACATGAAATATTTCTCTAAGATGTTGGAAATCTTTTTTGACTTATATCCTACTATTTTGATTATAAGAAAGAAAGGGCTTGCATTAATATAGAGTATATGGAGATATATATTTACCTCTTATTTTTGTCTCATGTGTCATGACCTCAAGACATCCCAAGTGCTTTACAGTAAATTCATTGCTTTCAAAGTCTTATAATGTAGGAAGGGTCACATGCCAATTTGCGCACAGCAAAGTGTCACAAACTGCAATGAAAGGATGATTAACTTATTTGTTTTTAGGTGTTAGTTCAGTGAAACATAACACCTGAACAGAACATAACATAACACTGAAATAACACCCATGTCACTCTTCGAATAGTGTTGTGGTATATTTTATGCCCACTTGAGAGGGCAGCTGGGACCCCAGTTTAAAATCTCACATAACAATTGCAGCTCTCATGCAACGTACCACATTGGAGTATCAGCTTAGATTAGGTGCTCAAGTTTCTGGAGTGTCTCTTAAACAAGTGGCCTTCTGACTCAAAGGTGCCAATGCAAACACTGAGCCAAGGCTGACACCGTATTCAGCATTCTATTGGTTTCATTGATTGCTCTTTTGGATTGCTTGGATACATTTAGTATTCATCTAGAACTTATGTTAAAAGCTTTTCAGAAGCCAAGATGCATACTCTGTCCCACCAACACCCACTCGAGTTGTGACTTCCTCAAAGATGTCAAAGAGGTTGGTTGTAAACTTTTGCAGTATTTTCCAAGCCCACAACCACTACCATCTGGAAGGACAAGGGAAGCAGACACAGGGGAATATCACCACCAAGAATTTCCCTTCCAAGTTACACACCATCCTGACTTAGAAATATATCGCCGTTCCTTCAATGTCGCTGGGTCAAAATTCTGGAACTCCCTCCCTAATAGCACTGTGGGTGTACCTACACCACATGGACTGCAGTGGTTCAAGAAGGCAGCTCATCACCACCTCCTCAAGGGCAATTAGGGATGGACAATAAATGCTGGGCCAGCCAACGAAGCCCACATCCCATGAAAGAAGAAAAAAAAATGCACCTCATAGCATTTTCATGTTTAAGATCAAAAGGCAAATAGGTTTTTAACCTGGTAATTAATCCTTGTATTTTCTACCAACACTGAAGGAAAGTATGCAACATTTTCTAGTTTCTTTGAGAATCAATCATAGACCAGCCTTGATTACCCACCTCCACATAACCATTCAAATAATCCCTTGTTGGTCAGCCTTATGGATTACGAGCTTTAACCTTAAGTTGTTGAAAGTAATACAACTGATGAATATTTGTTTTTCCTGTTTAGTTAGAACGAGAATAGAAAATCCGTTCAGAACCAGAGAATTTTGATTTTATACCTTGGTTTATCGCAGAGTGTCATTGCAACCTTACTCATATCTTCCTTTCTCTATGCACTTCAATGGCTAGATCAGCATTTATTGCCCATCCGCAATTGCCCTTGTTTTGCCATATCTATGTTACTATCAGTTCCAAATTATATGGGATCAAAACAGCACTATTTTTAAACATTCAGGTAAACAAGATTCCTGAGTGTCTGTAAAACTACCGAACATGAACAGATTTTTGATTTCTTTGGCTCACTAGTATTTTGGGGAAAGGAAGGTATTTAGCCTGGTGATTTTGTATACATCAGGCTAGTGAGCTATTTTGCCCACTAAATCATCCTTCTAGTTATAATGTCAGGAATCTTTTTATATATAGTTGCTTATCAGCATTTGATCCTTAATGTGAAGCTGGGATATTCTGTGCCAAGATCATTTCCATTTCCCCATTGCCAGCATGAGCTTATGAAAGGATGTTCCCCCTTCTGGGAGCAACTAAAACTAGAGGACACAGTTTAAAAGTAAAGGGTCTCCCATTTAAGATGGGGAGGAGGAGGATTTTTTTCTCTGCGGGTCGTGAGTCTATGGAACTCACTTCCCCAGAGAACGGTGGAGGCAGGGTCAACAAACACTTTTAGGGAAAAAGTTAGCTAGATACTTGGCTGTAAAGAGAGTTATTGGGGTAGGCCAGAATGTGGAATTAAGGCCGCAGTCAGATCAGCCATGATCTTAATAAATGGCGGAGCAGGGTCGAGGGGCTGAATGGCCTACTCCTAATCCTAATTCATATGTTTCTATGCATGTTTGTATGCATGAGGTGGGGTTTATAGGGTGGGCTCCGATTTTAGGGTTTTGGGGGGCAAAATGATGTTCAGAGAGTGTCTGATCGGATGGGAAACAGATGGTGGTGGGGGCCTGATAATGACAGGGAAGAGCAGACAGATTGTGGGGGCTGGGGAGGGTGTTGCAGGTAAAGCTCAAAGGCATGAAGGAAACAGCCCTGATCTTCCTGACCCACAAACAGTGCAATAAAAGCTCTTACCTTATGAATTCAGCCTTTCATCCCTTTTAACCCACTGGGTTTCCCTAAGCACAAGAAACCAAGGCAACAGGGGTTAAGCACAAAATCACTGTTAATATGAAGGCCCACAATCCTTAAAGGGTTTCAATGATTAACCCACCCCCTGCCAGTGGGTTGATAACCCGCTGCTTGCCCCACCTCCATTAAAATCGGAGGTCGGCAGATTTGAGGTGGGTTGAATTCTTTTTCAGATCATTAACATTTTAACTTCCCAACCAAACCAAACCAACTTCATTTCTGGGGTTAAAATTACCTCCATTGAATGAAACCCATTATAAGATGTACATCATTTCATTACATATTTGTGTTCTAATGCTGTGTATTGCTTATGAACTGTGTATAATTTCATTTTGCAACACATTTGAGATGACGATTGTCAAGTCTTGAGCCTCAACTTTAATCTGAGGAGGGAAGTGGAGTGCGAGGTCAAAGCAGACAGTAATCCATCTGGTTCTGCAGAGTGTAAGGCCTGGGGGATTATAACTCCTGGAGCTCATTTAAATAGTGCTGAACTGTCTGTATCAGTGGCAGTGAGGTTACTACCAGATGCAAATGCCAGAATGCAGATGGAAGACCCCAGGGCTGTGGAGGACTGAGAATTCCTTGCAGTTCTGATGGAACACTCCTGCTTCTCCCAGTCCTTAAGGAATCTGGACCATAATTTAAAACAAGACCTACCTTCGCCTCTTGTGGATGCTCTGCAGCCTCCTGGCAGGTTTCTCTGTTAGTTTTCACCGTGCAAGCCTCCTGAATTCCGAAGTTAAAATTGGATTGTGTCATCAAGAACATAATCGAGCAACGACTTCTAGATGCCTGGGGTGGGCGTCCAGGCCTGAACTGGACTTGCTTAAAGTAACACAGGACAGGAGTACATGGGGACACGGCACAACACCACCCCCACCTCACAACCACTCTAACAGTGCACATGCTCTGTTTCGCCAAAGGTTGTGGGTTAAAATTGAGGTTTTGGTTTCTTTATTTTGGAATGTGTTGCTTCATTTAAACAGACAAGGGTGCAATGATTAACCACAGGAACATGTCAACATCTGTGAGGAAAAAGGAACTGGACACTCTAAACAAGAAACTATTTATTTGATGGACTAATGGAGAGGGATTGATATGGGTAGTGTGATTGATGTTGTTTATATGAATTTTCAAAAAACACTGAATGAAGTATCACATAAGAGGTTTGTTAGCAAAATAAAGAACAGAAGGAACAGGAACAGGAGTAGGCGACTCAGCCCTGGGCCTACTCCACCTTTCAATAAAATCATGACTGATTGTCTCCCTGAATTTTACCTCTCAGTACTATCCTCATATCCCTTGATTGCTACAGTATTCAAAAAAATAATCATTCATTGACTTGAATATACTCAAAAATTGAGCATTCACAGCTCTCTCGGGTAAAGCATTCCAAAGGTTCACAACTCTTAGAATAAAGACATTTCACTTCATCTCTGTGCTAAGTGACTGACTCTTAACACTGAGACTATGACCCTAGTTTATTACGATCCCCAAAGAGACCAGTAACACTTTGATAGAATATCAAACTTCCAGTTAATAGCTAAGAAGGATGACATGACAAGGTTTCATGGTTCAAGATTTTTATTGTAACAAATGACTAAAGCACTTTTAACTAAACACTATTTTTGTAAGCAACTTCAGAAAGGAATATTTGTCTTTAATCACACATTGCCCTCTCCAAGGAGCTACAGTCTGTATAGAAAGTAGTCCAAAGTCACTTCCAGCTTCTAATGGGTTCGTGTTTTCCCATTTCACCGAATAATAACTTTGAGTGACCATCTCCAGGCACCTCCCTCAGTTTTTGGAGTTTTTCCCAAATCATTTACGAGCAGTAAAGCCTGCTCCGATGATTAGTCTTCTCCACTGGCCAGGCCATGATGGATTTCCTGGATTCTTTAGAGTGTTACAAGAAACTGGGGCTGTCCTACTTAGAGCAAAGAAGGTTAAGCAGATGTTTAACAATCCACTATATCTCTGTCAGAGCATTATCAAACATATCCTCATTTTTAGGGTGAAAATTGCAAGTTTCTCCAACTCTTCCTCGTGACAAAAGGAATTGGCTTTTTAGCACTTCTCTGTAGTGCCCCTAATACCAGAACTGGATGCAGTATTCAAGGGGCCATTCCCACGATGTCAGCCCACACCTGTTTGAGCATGTTGATGTCATGTTTTGTCAACTGGCATGACAATTCAAATTATATAGTACTTGAGCAATGAGCAATGGCTGCCCAGAGTGGATGCACATCCCTTATAACATCCTTCACCACTACCTCACATGAAGACTAACAATGCAATACGAACGCTAGAGAGTGATGGCTCTTTGGCAGCACTCACAGGGTCTGTGTAATAGTGCATAGGTCCTCTAGATTATTGTCCTGAATATTTTCTGGATTTACAACCTGGCATCAGGAAGAAACACAGATTTCTGTCAAGCTTCTACCCGTGGTTAGTCACATTCCACAAATTAAATCATCTGGGGAGAACCCATAATGCTGCAGTTTATACCTGAACTTCAAGAAGAAATAGATTTGATGGCCTCATGGATGCTTTGCTTTCACACAACGTGCTTTTTGCCCTTGAGGTTAATTAGTCTGCAACTTCGCTGAACATCTTAATTATCCAAAACAAAAACAGAATTACCTGGAAAAACTCAGCAGGTCTGGCAGCATTGGTGGAGAAGAAAAGAGTTGATGTTTCGAGTCCTCATGACCCTTCGACAGAACTGTCGAAGGGTCATGAGGACTCGAAACGTCAACTCTTTTCTTCTCCGCCGATGCTGCCAGACCTGCTGAGTTTTTCCAGGTAATTCTGTTTTTGTTTTGGATTTCCAGCATCCGCAGTTTTTTTGTTTTTATCTTAATTATCCATGTGGTTAATATATCACACAACAATCTAATCTTCAGGGCCAGATAAATACCTTTAAAACTGTACTTTACAGTTTGAAAACATGTAATTTTCCAACCTGTCCAAACAAAGTCCAAACTGGTATTTTCTTACCTCTGCTAAGCCGCTGCATTATATCAGTCTTTAAATATACATTTTCCTCATAAAGCACAGAAACAGAGCAAAATGGTTTGAGAAAAGTAAAGTGTGCTTGTGCCATTTTCAGAACTGGTAGTTCTGAATGTGAAATTGAGTAATGGCATTTCATCATCATTAGTCTTTAGCTCCCCTTGGACCTCTGACAGTTCATGGATATTTGAAAGGAGTGGGGCACAAGGTTAGGGCTGTAATGAGGGAAGCAGCGGAAAGCCTGGTGATGTCATCTACAGCTTGAAGATCAAAACATACTGTGTGAAGGGTGAGTGGGATGTGAGAAGCTGCACTAGGTAAGAACATGTTGTCATTCTCGATGGTTTCGACCCTGCCTCTGACCACAGCCTCAGTTGCGGGCGCTCCAGAGATGGCGACCAGTTCCTCCTCCATTGGAGTAAGGACATGTATTCAAACTTGTATTACTGGCTCGGTGCTGTTGCCTGCACTACCTTGTCCTTCAAGAGGGAGGAAGTGTGCCAGTGAGTGTGATACAGTGTGTTTAAGTGATGTGCCTATCAAAGTTGAATAGTTGGCAGTATCAGCTGTGTGCGTTTGTAGTTTTTATTCTTTCATGGGATCAGCATTTCTCGCCCATCCCTAATTGCCCTTGAGAAGGTGGTGGTGAGCCACCTTCTTGAACCGCTGTGCTGGAAGGAGTTCCAGGACTTTCACACAGTGACAGTGAAGGAATGGCGATATAGTTCCAAAGTACATTTGTGTGTGTGTCTGTGTGAGAGAGAAAGAGAATTTGTGTGTGTATTTTTTTTTTTATTCGTTCATGGGATGTGGACATCATTGGCTAGGCCAGCATTTATTACCCATCCCTAATTGCCCTTGATCAGAGGGCATTTAAGAGCCAACCACATTGCTGTGGATCTGGACTCTCATGTAGGCCAGACCAGGTAAGGACAACAGATTCCCTTTCCTCAAGGGCATTAGTAAACCAGGTGGGTTTTTTACAAAAACCAACAACAGTTTCATGGTGACCATTAGACTTTTAATTCCAGATTTTTATTGAGTTTAAATTCCACCATCTGCCGTAGTGGGATTTGAACTCATGCCCCCAGAGAATTACCCTGGGTCTCTGGTCCAGTGACAATACCACTATCCCATTGCTTCCCCATGTGTGTGTGTATATATGTGCGTGTGTGCATGTGCGTGTGTATGAGTGTGACTGTAAGGAGCAGAGAGGAAGGCTCCAAGCTTTGAGCTTAAAGAGAAGAAAAGCTGCAGGAAGCAGAGTTAAAGCAATTTAGGCTGGGAGAAGCTGGAAGGTCCAAGGAGACACTGAAGGTCTGTAACTCTCTAATATGGCATGTGAAGCACGGGTATTCTGCTGGCACAGCTGAGTCAGTGAGACAGTACATGGAAGGAAGCTTGAATGCACCTGGTGATCCAGGGAGAAGAATATCAGAAGGAGAGTTCAAAATCCTGGAGGTGGATCCTTGAGGAAGACATCTGACAGAAAGCATCGGATTGGGAGAAGATTTCGAAACAAGTTCTTGGAGAGTGGAGTTTGGAACCCCTCATGTGGAAGACAGAGTTCAGTGAGACTGGTTGGCTCACAGTGTGACAAGCATCTGGGGGAGTTGACAAGTGATCGATATTGTCTGTCTGGGGTGGCATCTGTCATTTGGTTTCAGAGTGTGGTGTGTCCGACCACAGGTCACATATTGGTTTACATGAACTGTGTACTCACTGTGAACATTGGAGCATAAGAAAGCTTTTGTAACTTGTACAAATCTGTACATCCCTGTGAAGGTATAGTTATGGGTGGAGGATTATTGTAATATAGTTAATCTTTTCTTGTTTAATAAATGTTTTTTTCTTCTGTTAAAAGTTCATCAGCCGACTCCTGTGACTGTTCAGTAGCCACTCTCCAGGTATCTAAACAAACAAATAAAAGTTAGGATATATCTAGCCGGGTTCTGCCCTGGAATCAAGCTTGTCCAGTAGTAACATTAGCTGGGATCATAACAATATCATTATAAGGCCAGCCCACCGGAAATATTCTCCCCCTGCCCCTGCTGGATTGTCCTCCTACCATCACGCTAACGTGTTTCACAACAGCATCGACTTGGAGAGGGTATGGCGAGGGGCAAGGGCTGCCCTGCTGTTGAAGGTAGTGCACAAGCACGTGTGGGATGAGGGAAGCAGCCATGCATTAAGACACGTTGTATAAAGTGACAATTCCTCTGCAGCTGAGATAGTTCAGGCACAGCCACATTGATATGTTTGAAGTCGGGCCTCTATCTTCTCTGCTCAGTCAAGCAAAGCAGAAGCATCAAAGTGCCACCAAGTGCTCCAGAGCTTTTGACCCCTCAGGCACAGACTGCAAACTAATGAGCATTTTAGTGGACTGCAGAACAGTTGGACAACTGCGCACGTTGTACAATCTCCTTGCTAAATCTGGCCATGGAGCAGTCGCTGGTGGAGGTGCTCACAGCCCCTTGCAATGTCATCATCCTGGTTTGGACCCGTCTCCCCCATGGTTGAAGCTAACAGTGCAGCCTTGCAGTGTGGGTTAGGAGAATGCCTGTGCCTGAGCTGAGAGCACAGCCTGCAGTCCAATGGGCAAAGCTGCTGCCAATCGGTCAGGTGGAGTGGGGCAGAGGTAGGTGCAGTTTTGGGCAGCCATAAAGTGCACTAAACTCTGGCCATCCAAGTGGTGGCCAGCACTCTCCAGGATGCTCTAAGGGGCCTTCACACTTAACCAAGAGAGATCCTTAGAACACCCAGCTAACTCACGCATCTCTCTCTTTCATCCTGCTAGGAGTAGTACACCAGGAGCATGGAGCCGGTGAACTAGCTGTATGCCTCATGGCTTACAGAGAGTGAAGACGATGTAGAAGAGAGTGACAGAGGTACCTGGCTGCGCAGAGGGAGGAGCAGCAGCCTCAGAAAGAAGGAGTGGCTGGAGCTGCTGCACACGCCGCTGATGAGCCACAGGGAGCCATCGCTTGTCAGCACCTAGATAGACCCAGGGCCTATCAACGCCGCCTGTCATTCCTGCAGATAACCGAGAACCAATGTTGTCGAAGACTCTGCATGTCTACGCAACTTGTCGGTCACATCTGCCAGCAACTGCAGGATTTGGCGCCACGGGGACATGGAGGGCATCCAATGCCAGTGGCTGTGTAAGTGACCATGGTGCTCAATTTTTACGCCTATGGCTCTTTTCAGGGCTCCACATGTGATCTCTGTGGGATATCATAAGCCTCCACCTACAAATGTACCCATGAGGTCACGGATGCCATCTTTGCAAGGGCATTTTGTGTATTTCACTCAGGACCAGGGGAGTCAGGATGCAAAAGCGATTGGACTTGTCCAGATCTCAGGTACAGGGTGTGACTGACTGCACACACGTGGCACTCAGATCTCCATTGCAATAAGGGGTCAACTGCAAGGTCTTCCATTCACTGCATGTGCAGCTGGTGTGCGACCACCACAAATGCATTCTGCAGGTCTGCTCACGGTTTCCAGGGAGTGTCAATGACTCCTATATTCTCAGCCAGTCTCAGATCCCTGACATCTTTCAGGATCCACAGAGGCTGCAGGGGTGGTTCCCCAGGCACAAGGGCTACCCACAGAGGCCGTGGCTGATGACACCTGTGCAGCGGCCTCAGACTGCAGCAGAGTGAAGCTATAATGTGGCTCATGTTGCAACTTGCACGTTGATGGGGCAAATCAGTGGAATGTTAACAATCAGGTTCTGGTGCCTGGACCGGTCTGGTGGAGCCCTGCAATATAGTCCACAGAGAGTGTCGCACATTGTCATCGCCTGCTGTGCCCTTTACAACCTGGTGCTGCAACAGGGAGAGGAGCTGCCTGAGGAGGAGATGCAGGCGCTGTCGATCTCCACTGATGAAGAGGATGTCGACAGGGGTGAGTGTGAGGAGGTCCTCGAAGGTGATGATGATGGCCTCGCACTGGCCAGATGAGGTAAGTGTGCTCGGGAGGCCCTCATGGCTGCTTGATTTGTGGAGGATGATGACAGCATGCAGTGTGGAGACACCATAAGATCTGTTAATGGCAGTGCGCATACCCTCTGTGAGAATGCTCCTGTCATGCAGATGCATTGGAAGCCCTAACAATCACTTGCTTGCAGGAGGATGATGACAACATGCAGTGAGGACACTCCATAGATCCTCACATAGACTCTGTGAATGTCTGACTCCTGTCTGGCCGAGGGCAGCTCGCTTGTACTCTGTGATCAGGATCATATCATAGAGACGCAGCCATGAAATTTTAAAAACACCTGATCCTTTGTCCTCCTTCAGCACCTGAGCCCTTCAGGAGCACAGCATCACTGGTCACAGATGCTAAGGAACGAGGGCCAGCCCCACCATAAAGGTGCTGAGAGCACACAGAGAGAATGAGGGAACTCTGTGACACCTGCCCACGAGATTCTGGCAGCAATGACCAGCATCCCCAAGGTGCAGGCATCAGTAATGTGTCCAGGGAATGAGAGGCTGGACCATCACTTTGGCCTGAAGGCTGCACAGACACAGGGAAGAGGCCCTGGACTGAGACACCTGCCTTTATCTTGTGCAGAAAGGTTTCACATCTGAGTGACATGAACACTGCTCATCAGAACAAGGAGCCACAGGCAGGGAGACATTCTTGGGACTTTATTGACAACAGTGAACAGTTTGTACAAGTGATTAACACACATGCGCAAGTAAATCTTCTTAACTTTCCTAACCCTGCTGCTATCTCTTGGTGCTCCCCGGACAGCCACAGCGGAGGTGGAGGCAGCCTGCTGACTGCTATACCCTGTCTGTGATGACCTTGTCAAGGGTCCTCTGGAGGACTGAGACCTGGTGGGCCCCAGCCTGCTTATGGGGTCTGCCTGTGTGGGCACCCTCCTCGGCCTGTGGAGCTCGAGCTGCTGTGGTCACAGGAAGAGGGGATTCTGATGAGCTGGACACTCCCTGAGTCACCTGGGTTGATGGCCCTGGGGTGTGCATCTGCTGATCCTCCTCCCTATGGGTAGCTCATTGAGGAGAAGGGGAAACTGGAGTGAGATCGAGCTGCCCCACACCCCTCTCACGTACACAGTGTTGAAGGCCAACTGTAGCATCAGCGATGGAGTTGAGCCCACGCAGCAGTGCAGGAGCAACGTCCTGGTCCAAGGTCTCCATGGTGGCTGCCCTCCTACCAGTGTTGACCTCGCTGCGTTGCAATACTGGCACTATCATCAGCCTGAAGGCAGTTGGACTCCTCCATCGTGTCTTGCAATCTGAGGAGTGCGGCAGACATCCCTTCCTGATGTTCCCGAGCTTGCCTTTGCAGCTCCAGCAATTGTGACATGACCAAGTCCAGAGGCTCATCATCTGACTTGGACTCAGCAGATTTCTGGCCTCCAGCAGCCCTCCTGGGAAGTCCCTGCTGCTACCTGCTGCAGATCAGACAGTGCGATGTGCTCACCAGATTGTGATTCTGAGGCTACTCTAAAGCTAGGTCCCACTGAGGTGTATGTCTTTGCACTGGTGCAGGGTCTGGGTGAGGCTGTGACGGGACTTCAGGGAGGGTTGCGGTTGATTTCTCTTCTGAACTTCTCTCAGGCCTTGATTGGAGGCCCTGGGTCATGGATTCTCTTGGAAGTTTCTCAGATGTGCCTGCGGAAGCAAGGGGAGATAATTAGTGCATGGCAGTGGCCTGTGAAACAGGACACATTACTCACAGCATGGTTGTCTGATGGATGTTGCACTGCTGGATCCTCACTTGATAGAGCACCGCTGACCTCACCATCAGCACAGGAATGGTCCAGATCCTCA
Organism: Carcharodon carcharias; assembly: GCF_017639515.1. Classification (NCBI taxonomy): domain Eukaryota; kingdom Metazoa; phylum Chordata; class Chondrichthyes; order Lamniformes; family Lamnidae; genus Carcharodon; species Carcharodon carcharias. The sequence goes on along the minus strand of NC_054476.1, from coordinate 5,427,714 downwards.
CCAGCCAGCTGGATGACTCTGTTTTCACAGTCCATGAGGACTTTGATTTCAGGCGTTCCTCCACCGGTCTGCCACTTCTCCCTCTTGTGTGCCAGCTTGTCCTGCATGAATAGGGATGGAGAGATGGTAAGGGGGACACCTGCCTGGGCAGATGGTATTCCTGACATGTGTGGGTGTTGAGCGGTCCCATGGACGGGATGAGGACAATGAAGGTGTGTGTGAGAGATTGAATGGGGATGTCCCTTGAACTGGCAGTGAGTGAGGGCCCTGTGAATGTGTGATGAGTTTCTGAGTGAGTGAGTTGAGAATGATGGGAAGAGTGACTTACCTCTTGAGGCACTGGGTGGCTGTCCTCTTTTGCAGGACATTGGCGCTGACCATCGTTGCCACTGCCTCCCAAGCCAGATTGGTGACGCTCTTGCCCATCCTGCAGCCAGAGCAGCGGTAGAGGACATCACAGTGGGTCTCCACTGCGTCGAAAAGGCGCTTGAGGGATGCATAATTGAACCTGAACAAGGTTGCAGCCTTTTTGCCTTATGGGGCCATGTCTTACATGGAGCAGTCCTGGGCTAGAAGAACTGAGAGTTGTGCACGCAGCTGCACTTTAAATACAGCGCCTGGCATGATGAAGCAGCAAGGTGATGGCCTGGTGAACGAATGAGAGGCTGCCTGCCATCAAAACAGCATGTTTCCTGGGAATGCATAATTCCTGCAGTGGGATTGGGACAATACAGCATGAGAAGTCACCATTGCAGCCGGCAGGTAAAACGTTGTTCTCCTGCCCACTACCGTACTTAGTGCAAATCTGGGATGATTTTACCCAAAGTGAGAAAAGTAAATCAATTTAAAATATCTCTAATCTAACATTCAGAATTAGTGTGAAACAAATATGAATTAATAGGAAAACTATCATCTGAAACAGCCAATCACACATTAAATGGGAGACGCGACCAAGACAGATCCCAGGGATTTCTCAGCAATCCACGCAAACATTAGTGATCACTGTGTGTCACAATATCTTGTTAAAACCCTGTCTCTTTCACGAGGGATTTTAACTATTCACCGCCCAAGGTCCAAATTGCAACCAACAACCATCTCCCAGCAAGCACACAAATAAATTGAAACCAGAGAACCTTCTTAAGCTCCACCCATCTCCATGATGACATTGCCTTTCAGGGTTCATTGAATGCTTTTAAACTAATTTAGCTCTAACGCCCTAAAAAAAACCATCTCTCTGGACTGCACTTCTTTGCAAACAGTGTGGACAGTTCTTCAGCTAAGTAAGCCCTCCTGCTGATTCATGGTTCCATCTCTTCTATTCTGACTCTATTAAGCAAACTGCCATTTTCTTTTACATCCTTGTTTGGTTCCGTGAGAAACGTATCTTCGATAGAGTGACACCTAACCTCTTAACTCTTGCATATTTTCAATATGTGGATGATATGTTTCCTATACTTAAATGTGTAGCAGCATGTAATAATTTCCTCGCGTGTCTTAATGGGCTCCATCCTGCACTCAAATTCACCTTTGAAATGAAGCAGTCAAATTAACTCCCCTTCCTTGATGTACTAGTTGGGAAATCTGCCAGTGGGTTCTCTACCATGGTCTACCGCAATTCTATCTTCACTGGTCAATACACACATCGGCATTCTTACAGTTCCATGCATTATAAAATTGGCCTCATCAGCAACCTCATAAATAGGGCCTGAGCCATGTGTTCACCAGGCAAGTTTGATGCCGAAATAGGGCACATCAAAGGCATCCTGAGGGATAACTGGCTACCCTGATCAGACTGTTACACGCAATATAGCACGCAAAGTCATGAACAGGCCATCACTTTCGGCCCTGAAAAGTGACCAGTCTACCTAAGATTACCCTGGAAGGGCAAGGTATCTCAAAAATGTGAGCAACAGGTGAAGCTAGCTGTTTCACGTTGCTACTATGCAGAAGCAACACAAGTGGTATTCTCCACTAACTGCCGTCAAGCCAAAAAGGCATTCTGCCTATCACACAAATGAGTGCTGTGGCATATGAATTTCAGTGCCAGTGTGATGCTATACATCCCAAAGACTGGTGGATTATATCAAACAGTATGACCGTTTCATGCCCAACCAGCCCATGCTTGCAAAACTCAAAACACAGTGTCCAATATTAGATGTGATTCCGTGATTGGACGACATTTACTAACTATCCTCAGTGTGCTAATAACTATGTTGACAACCAATTTAAGATTTTCAGTTGGGCTGGCAGTGTGACACATTTTTCTATATCTGAAGCTACATACAAACACACAGGGCTCTGTTATTTGCAGGCAGAAAGAACATGTACACCCATTGTGCCTGTTTCAGCCAAACAAAATAAGTGATAGCCATTTGCTGGTTCATTTCTCAGGGAAATGCCTTAACCAATCAGAGGAAAGCTGCCTGGTTTAAATTTCAACCAATGTTTGGCAGTTAACTGTCACTTACCATTAACTGGTGCATTCTCCATAGCAGCGCCTCTACCAGTCAAACTCTACTTGCCAAGCAGTTAGCAATCTCTTCTCATATGGTATAAAGCTGTTGCTTTCCTTGACATCGTATTCTTGCGAATGTCCTGATGAGTGCAAGATGAAAAGCTTTGACAAAACATCTTTTAGCAGCAATACTCAATTGCTGCTCAACCAAATGACTATATATTGTTTTAGGTGTTCTGGCAATGCCTAAAGCCTCACAATTTAATTACCTTACCTTCACCACAGTAATCTTCCCAGAACTAAACATTACCTCCAAAATGTTGACATGAACTACGAACTAGATCACGGAGGGATGATTTTATATACAAAGATGAGGCAGAATAATTGTGAAGGTTAATTGGCCAGTTACATTTGCTGTGGATTCAGACATGCGCTAGTTTTGATGTGTTGGAGTGAAGGTAAATGATGAAACACCCTAAATTTGAAAATATTTTAAGGTCAAATAATCCATTAAGAAAGTTAAATCTGGGTGAATGAGCATTGAAGTTCCTATCCTTAGGTAAACCAAAGAAAATGAAACCAGCCATTTTTAGTGACGCCCCACATGCTAGTATTTCGAAGGGTGTTCTAAACACAGCTGGTTTCATAATGATTCTGATCAGTGAAAGTGGGAAATGCCATTTCATTTGGGAAGCTAAGACAGTAAAAATGGATTGTTCAAAGAGCTTTGGCTGCTGAAACACTTTCTCTTGTGGAGGCAGACATGAGGCTCTGTTTGTCAAATATTTTTAAGTGAGTTTCTGGACAATGAGCATGCCGAAGATAGAAAATCCATGGAATGTTATGCAGATAATTGTTCATTGTGGGATAATGTACACTGTCTGAGAAGCGTGTGTGAGAAAGGCGACAGATTAGCCTGGCTGGCTTGGAACAAACACCAGAGAGAAAGGAAATCTCTAAAAGTAAATCGGTGGGTGCAAGTCACAAACTGCTGTGTTTTTCCAGCATTTTCTGTTTTTATTTCAGATTTCCAGAATCTGCAGTATTTTGCTTTTATCAACTGTCAGATTGTTTTACAAAAAGAATTGCATTTACAAAGAGATTATCAGTGCTGGAAGAAGGGTATCTTGTGAAATAATGCGTGGTACAGGATATGGCAGTCTTTGATTTAACTTGTTTTGAAATGTCAGTTGGAAATACAAAACTCTAGTTTTTATTTTTTAAGAAGAGTGGAGAATCCATTAATTATACATATTGGGACGTAGCTTCCGAATGCCAGGGCATTGTATCTGGGGAGTGCCCCAAAGATGCGATGGGGAATGCACCCCGGAGGTTCCCAGGTAAGACTTGCATAGCAATTGTCCAGGAAGTGCAAACTTCTCATGAGCAATTGCCCTGCACTGGGAACTATCTGAAAATTGTGATTTAAATTGCAAACTTTGGATGGTTCAACTGGGTAACATCAATAGTCACCCAGAAAAAGTTAGAAGAATTAAAAGCACTTCTAGCCTCTGGGTAACTATTGTGCAGACCCACACTGCCCTTCCTCCCCCACCCCACCCCCTACAGGACTTCCCCGACACTCCTGAATTCCCGGGGGCTCTCCCCCACCCCCCCCTCCCTCACCGCTTGACTTCTCCCCACTCAAGGGGCTCCCCCACCCCCTCCATGGGACACCCCACCCCGGCACAGGATTTCCCCAGCCACCCCAACCCCATGGTTCCCCTCCGCTCCTGCCAACCCCCAAGGCCTGGCCTGTCCTATCCCCTTCCCACCCACTGCAAGGCCTGACCCAACCCATCCCGACCCGACACCTCCCCAAGGCCCGCCCCAGCCTGACCTGACTACCCCTCCCCCATTCCTGAAGGCCTAGCCCAACCCGATCCTACTTCCTCCAAGACCTGGCCCGACACCTCCCCCAAAGCCCACCCCGACCCGACCCGACTACCACCCACCTCCAAGGCCCAACCCGACCTGACCCCTCCCAAGGTTCAGCCCGAAACCTCCCCCAAATCCTCCCCACTTACCTTATACATCTACCTTGTCGAAGACCTTTAAACTTACCTGGTTTACAGCAGCTGATGCTGTAAAAAGAATGGCATGGCTTGCTTATCTTCGACTCTACAGCCCTTGATGTTAGGCCCTGGGGTCTCGCTGCACCGTCCAGATCTTGCCAGCCTGAGATGGAAGATGGATGAGATAGGATCAGCTGGATTGTCAGGTATGAGCTTTCAAGCGGAATGGCCCAATTGCCATTCCATTGGAAGTTACAGCCGGGGCATTCAGCCCGGAGTTTCACTTACGTCCCTATAAATAGAAACGGTCTAAAACTATGGGTGTGGGTTAGGAGGTGCACGTTTGTTCTATTCTACCCTTGATGAAGCCCTCACTACCACCCCAAAAGGTAAAAAACAAATCATCCTTCTGGGGCTTTAATGCCAGGGTTGGCTGTGACTGAAAAGTCTGGGGCAGAAAAAAATGGGGCGGGAAAAGGCAATGCAAATGATGCCCTTTTGTTGGCAAAGTGTGCTCAGCACAGCCTCATTGTGACAAACACCCTCTTCCAACAGAGGGAAAATAAAAAGCCACATGGAGACATCCTGGATCAAAGCATTGGGAATTCCTGGATTATATCATTGTTCAGGTCAAAGATCTAAGTGATACCCATATCACTACATCCAGGCAGGGGACTGGTGCCTGCTGGACAGACCATTGACTTGTTTGATCAATGAATGACCATCCAACTAACACAAAAACATTGCAAGGCCATAAGAGGAAGAAGATCAATGTCTGAGACCTAATCCCGACCAGAGAGGAATTCCAAGTGCAGCTCAAGACCAGTCTGGAAAATCTTCACACATCCAACACAATTCCAGAACAGTGGGACAAAATAAAGTCAGCTGAAATAGGCCCCTGTACCCTGACCATTGGGTTTGAGCAACACCCACCAGGACTGTTTTGATGAAAACGATGCTGGAATATGTGACTTTCCTAGAACAAAGTCATTGCCAAACGAAGCTCGCTACGCAAGAAAGGCAGCATCCCAACAGATCAAGGCTGATGGCCAAAGACAAGTCCAGAAGATAAAGGGTAAATTGTGGAAAAAGAAAGTCCAAGAGATTCAACAGTATGCTGATTATCATGATATGCAAAGCTTTTCTGAAGCCCACCCGGGCTATCTACAGACCGAGGTCAACTGGACAATCGACCTTTTGTTCACAGGATGGCATCTTTTTCCTTAAGGATGTCCATGCCATCATTCAAAACTGAAATAACATTTTGAAGAACTCCTCAACTATGCGCAATCACAGTGGCAGTGGATACTCTCCAGGCTATCCCCCAGTACCCTGTGCTCGGCTCCACGGGTGAGCCACTATTGATGTGAGAGCTGCAACAAGCAATCAAACAGATGGAAAACAGCAAAGCCTGCGGCTCTGATGGAATTCCAGCTGAGCTTTTCAAAGCCGGCAGACTTTTGCTCATGTTAAGTCTCCGTGCACTCAAGCTACGCACTTTGGAGGAAAAGGAACTCCCTCACCTCCAACCTCAATTTCAGGAATGCGACAACCGTAACTATCTTCAAGAAGGTAGATAAGCCATCCTGTGGAAACTACCGAGGTGTTTCCCTCTTGACCATAGCGGGGAAAATCCCAACACGCATTCTCCTGAATCTCCTACTTCCTATGGCTGATGAAATCCTCCCAGAGACACGGCGTGGCTTTAGACCTTCTAGAGAAACACCGACATGGTCCTTGATGCCAGGCAAGCCCAAGAAAAATGTCGAGATAAATACCAGGAACCTTTCGTTGCATTCATTGACCTGACCAAGGCATTTGACTCAGTAAATCGTGAGGCTGTGTGGGTGGTGCTCCAGAGATTTGGATGCCCAAGAAATTCCATCACATTCCTGCAAGTGCTTCATGATGATATAATTGCATCTGTCTTGAGTAGGAAACCTGAAACAAATACCTTCAAAATCTGAACAAAGGGAGGTCAGCAAGGCTGTATGATAGCCCCCACTACTACTTACAATCTACCTGATGGTGGCTATTCAACTCATCCAGGGTCAGGTGTGCTCTGCCGTCAATATTAAGTGCTGTCTAGATTAAAAACTCTAACTTTAGTCACCTCGGTGCAAAAGCTAAACTGACCACCACAGATATACACGGGCCTGAATTTTCCGGTTGGTGATTTGGGGGCAGGGCCTAGTCGCTGACGGGAGAATGACACTGGATAATGTTGGGAGGAACCCCCGACGTCATCCGGGTCCCTTTAAATTTTTAGGAAGGCGGGTGGACAGCGAAATCAGCTGTTCACCCGCCGACCTGTCAACGGCCGATTAAGGCCTCTGACTGGCTAGTTAAGCTAATTAAAGACCTGGCCATCCAACCTTCAGGCTGGCCAGGAGCCCCAGCCGGCTCCAGATTATGCGTGAAACCTCATCCACTGGCGGGATGAGGTTCCATGTCTGTTTTTTAAAAAGTGTAATAAAGTTTATGTCCTTTTTATTAACATGTCGCATCTCGCGTGACATTAAAGTTTTCTGCACTGTCAGTAATCTCCCTGAGACAGCATTTTGTCTCAGGGAGCAGTGCACTCCTTTGTGCGCCTGCGTGAAAGAGCGCACTTTGACAGATGGGGAATTCCTCCCCCCCACCCCTCATACAGGAAGTGCATAGCGCCTCCTGTCGGGCAGGCCACTGGGCAGGCCTTAATTGGCCCGCCCACTCAAAGTGGTGGCGGGCTTTTCATCTTGATCAGCTGCTTTGTGGATTTCTAACGAGGAATGTGGTAACTACTGGATAGTGTTTTTATATTATTCATTCAGGGGATGTGGGCATTGCTGGCTGGGCCAGCATTTATTGCCCATCCCTAATTGCCCTTGAGAAGGTGGTGGCGAGCTGCCTTCTTGAACCGCTGCAGTCCATGTGGTGTAGGTACACCCACAGTGCTGTTAGGGAGGGAGTTCCAGGATTTTGACCCAGTGACAGTGAAGGAACGGTGATATATTTGCATGTCAGGATGGTGAGTGGTTTGGAGGGGAACTTCCATTTGGTGGTATTCCCATGTTCTCAGCTGCTCAGCCAAGTATTCCACCTCCTGTATGTGTTGAAGGAGAGACTTTGGTTTCTGTTGAGCACTTGCCATACCTCTGCAGTCATCTTCTCAAAAAAGCCGCATTGATGAGGTGATTGAACACTGAATCAGCTGTGCCGGCTGAGCCTTCTACAAAAGACAGCAGTGAGTGTTTGACAACAAAGACCTCTGCAATTCAACTAAAGTCTTAGTATAGGGAGCAATTGTACTCACCGCACTGGTGTATTGCATTGAGACCTGGACTGTGTACCATAACGCATAAGATCACTGGATAAATTCCAGCAGCAATACCTCCATTGAACCCTCCAAATTCAATAGAAGAATGTTTTTTTCTTTTGTGAAATCCACAAGCATTCAGGCAAAACTCCTGCAAAATCAATTTAGATGGACTGACCACTGTGACCAGATCACTGAAAACCATCTCTCTGACTAAGTACTGTTCTGTCAGCTCCCAAATTGCTAATGTTCTGGGAAGGACAAAGAAAATGCTTCGAAGACACTCTAAAGCTCTCCTTCAAGTGTGGCAGCATTGACTTTAGTGACTGGGAGGAGCTTGCTCCCAATCATTCAAAATGGCAACAAATTGTCCATCAAGCTGCATCACTTTGAGCTCCAGACTCTTAATAAAGAAGCCCAAGGGCAGAGGAGGAAAGAAAAGGAATAAAATCCTGTGCTCCGGATCCCACTGCCGCATGGTATGACCTTCCACATCTGCCCAAAGTTCTGAGGGTCAAGGGTCGGCCTGTTCAATCACATGAAGACCCATGGCAGGGGCTCATGACCCTGAGGAGACACCATCCTCAAATTGGGGGGTCAACGCATGACAGCATGCTTATAATTTGTGACTCCGTAGATAAACACTTATAAATATGTCAAAAGATTGGCTCCAGTTCTATCCTGGCATTCTGGAGTACAGTTCCTGACAGTACACCACAAAAGAAAAGGTTGAGTTAATCTCAGTTGTGTTTGTTGTCAGTGAATTTCTCCAGCAAGTTCAGCAGTCATGGGTTTAGCCTTGTACGACCTGATTTGGGGAAGTCATTGCTGTATCAATGTTGTTTACAGTTCTAGTTGATGTGCGACTGAAGTTAACATCACTGAAACAAATAGGTCAAGGCAGGCGCAATCCTGAGGTAAAATTCTTCCCTTTATCCACAACCATTAATGTGGTCCTGTACTTCCCATAAAATAAAGTTTATCAAGAATTTGCATATAAGTAGAGTAGAACTCCAAGTTATAAAACAAGTCGTTGCATTGAGATTTCCAGACTTTGGCCCAGATCCTCCAGTCCCAAAAGCAGCATATGTTGAGGTGTTTGCCATTATTGAGAGTTACAACTGAACAGCTTCTGGGAAGCTGATGTACGCCAGAACCAGGAACTTGAAGTTTCCAGAAATGGCTGTGTAAGAGCCCATGCTGATGGTCCAGCTGGGACCTGTCAGTGTGTAAACTTGTGCTACCCACCCAGATTTTTATACTGGTTTGTTTTTTTTTTCGGGCTGCCACTAGTAGGCGGAAAGGGACAAAGTAATGAGTCAAAGAGAGGTTCTTACAAAGGAAAAATCTTAATGCAATTGGAGATTAAAACATGTTATAGAATAGCTTGATAGGGTCAGAAACATTGACCATTAAACATTACTGCATGATTACAAACTGGTAATACAAACACCATTACATAAGAGCTGCAGTGAAGATGTTAAAGAGCTGCATGTGGCTCCAGTGCCATGGATTGATGGCCCCTAGGGGCTAGGACATATGTGAACAATTTTTTCACATTGTCAAGTAAACGCTACATTCATAGCTTTAGTGGAATAACTTGGCTAGAGGGATGGATACACAGATCTTCAGCTTTACAGCTGGGATATTGTCAGGGCCCATAGCCTTCACTGCATCAAGTGCACTCAACCACTCCTTAATGTCACATGAAGTGAACCAAGTGGACAGTACAACCGACAAAAATAGGCACTCAGAACTCAGCATTAGCTTCAGGTGCGTTTTTAATTATCCAAAATCCATGTCAAAGCCAATCTTTCAGATTTTGAAATTTGGCTTTCTAAGGTCAAAATATGTGTCCTCAGAAACCCGCAGTATTCTGTACTGAGTGCGTCGGACTGAACCCAAAGGCCTGGATTTTCCACTCAGCAGCAAAGCGGAGATGTACATCGCTGACTGTGTTTGAAAGTACACTATTGCCTTTTTACCTTGGAGCAGTCGGGACTTCCACTCTCAGCTGCTGCACAGAACAATCAACAAAGGGATTCGGGAGGACTGGTGGCAAGGAACAGATGCAGTGAAACTATAGCCCCACTTTTGAGCTCAGTGAAGGAAGGCACAGCCCTTGGTCCAGCGGTATTCTAAGAAAAGATTCAGATTGGCAATTAAATAGATTGTCATTTTTTTTAGCGATACCAATAGTTTTAGATGTTGCAACCAAACTCCTCACAGGATTTGCACTTTAAGATTTAAGATTTTGGGTAAGAGGGGGAACATGAGGAAAACCTTTTTTTTATGCAGCGAGTGGTAATGACCTGGAATTCACTGCCCAAGAGGATGGTGGATGTGGAAACAATCAATTATTTCAAAAGGAAGTTGGATGAGCACTTGAAGGATATAAACTTGCAGGACAATGGGGACTGAGCGGGTTCATGGAGCTGACTGGATTGCTCTCCAGTGAGCCAATGTGGACTCGAAGCACCAAATAGCCTCATATTGCTCTATGGCTCTGATTTTCGCTCCTGGTTTGGGTACACAGAGTTTGGAGAATTCCTGGCTCTGCGAATTCGACCTTTAAAAATTGTAAAGGAATCCAGCCATAAGGTACAGTTATAATATTAAAAACAGGGATTCCCCTATGAAATAGGAATTAAAAATTAAAAACAGGGTTCATCTGCTGGACAAGGGTTCAGACATTCATTAACATGCCTGGTTATACTTATGCACTCAAGGATACAAACGTTCTATGACGTAGGATATGGTATATCCTCCAACACAAGGCAGTTACTGAAAAAACAGGAACTGACCTCTGAAAATCATGGGTACATCACTTCAGTGAGGCATGGTAAGGTACATCATTTCAATAAGGCCTGATAAATTGCAAGACCCCACAATCTAACAATGGATGAACTTAAATTTTAAAGATGCCGCTAAATCACTTGTCAACTGAACATGAGAAATTGGGTTCTAATCTTAAAAGGCAATTCCATCACTGTCGCTGGGTCAAAATCCTGGAACTCCCTTCCCAACAGGACTGTGGGTGCTCATACAACACATGGACTGCAGCGGTTCAATAAGGCAACAGACCACCCACCTTCTCAAGGGCAATTAAGAATGCGCAATAAATGTTGACCTGTCCAGCGACACCTACGTCCCATGAGCGAAAAATTTAGAAATTGCATAGCAAGGAAGTTACCACTATCTGCATCTATCAGTATCCTGTTTGCTTGCAGAACGTTGTCCAGCATGTGTGCTCACACACTTCCTGCTGGTTCAGCTGTTTTACAGAATAAATATTGGAACCAGATCGTAAGGCTTTTAGATTGATTGGATTCACTCCAGTGTTTCTCAGAGTAAAGGTATAGCTGCAGTAGTGTAGTGATGATAGTTCTTCCCTTAACTGGGATAGAGACAGGATATTTGGATAATCATGATCTGACTGGGCGTACTCAGCATGGATTTCCGAAGGGGAAATCATGTTTCGACAAACTTGCTGGAGTTTTTTTAAGGATGTTACTAACAAAATTGATAAAGGAGAGTCGATGGACGTAGTATATTTGGATTTTCGAAGGCCTTTGATAAGGTCCCCCCACTGGAGATTGATTAGCAAAATAAAAGCACATTGGATAGGAGGTAATATACTGGCATGGATTAAGGATTTGCTAACAGGCAAAAAACAAAGAGTAGGAATAAACAGGTCATTCTTGTGTTGGCAGGCTGTGACTATGTGGGGTTCTGCAAGAATCAGTATTTGAGCCCCATCATTCACAATATATATCAATGATTTGGATGTGGGGACCAAATGTAATATTTCCAAGTCCGCAGATGATACAAAGCTAGACAGGAATTGGTATTGTGAGGAAGATGGAAAACGGCTGCAGGAGGATTTGGACAGACTTAGTGAGTGGGCAAGTACATGGCAGGTGGAATATAATGTGTAAAAATGTGAGTTAGACACTTGGTGGTAAAAGGAACAGATGTGCAGAATGTTTCCTAAATGGTAAGAGATTAGAGAGTGTAGATATACAAAGGGACCTGGGTGTCCTTATCCATAAGTCACTGAAAGCTAACAAGCAGATGCAGCAGGAAATTAGGAAGGCTAATGGAATGTTAGCTTTTATCACAAGAGGATTTGAGTACAGGAGTAGTGAAGTCTTGCTTCAACTGTATAGAACCTTTGTTGGAATGCACCCAGAGTGCTGTGTGCAGTTTTAGTCCCCTTACCTCAGAAAATATATTATTGCCACAGAGGGAGTGCAGTGAAGGTTCACCAGACTTGTTCCAAGGATGGCGGGACTGTTTTATGAAGAAAGATTGGGGAAGCTGGGCCTGTATTCTCTAGAATTTCGAAGAATGAGAGGTGATCTCATTGAAACCTACAAAATTCTTAAAGGAATAGACAAGATAGATGTAGGTAATATGTTTCCCCTGGCTGGGGAGTTTAGAACCAAGGGACACAGTTTCAAAATAAGGGGGAAGCCACTTAGGACTGAGATGAGGGGAAATTTCTTTACTCAGAAGGTTGTCAATCTTTGGAATTCTCTACCCCAGAGGGCAGTGGAAGCTCAATCATTGAGTATGTTTAAGGTAGAGATTGATAGATTTATGATTAACAGTAATGTAAAGGGTTATTGGGATAGAATGGGTAAAAGGCATTGAAGAGATTCGATCAGCCATAATCGTATTGTAAGCTGGAGCAGGCTCAATGGGATGAATGGCCTTCTCCTGTTCCAATGTTCCTATGTTCCTAAACTCTGAAACTTTCTACTTGGGTACTTAAAGTAAATCCTACTTTAAACGTTGATGGATATCTTGAGTATCTCTATGTAACATTGTTTAGATTTGGATTCTCTATTAGAAACACGATTGAACTTTCCTTTCCTAGATGTGGCGATTGAGTTCCCATGAAATGTGAATTGCATGAACAGTTCTTTACTAATATTTTGTATAATTTAGAAACTATGGGTGTAATTTTACAGCCCCTCCTGCCAACGGCATTTCCCAGTCCCGTTGAAGTTAATGGACTTTTGAACGGCTTGCTGTATTTTCCAGCCCCACCCCCACTACGAAAAGAACCGTAAAATTCCACCCATCTTATGTAACATAACCTTCTGTTTCCAAACTCAAAGCCCATCTCTGTACACTCTTCAGTGGAGAGGCACATGGTTGAGGAGAGATGCCCAGACCCTTACGATATCCGGGTTGTGAGAATCTAGCCAAATCTTGTTAAAAAGGTGACCTGGAGCATGGTAATATTCTCTGGTGGTTCCTTTCTTTTGGGAAGAGCTCTTCAGACCAATTAAAATGCCCATGATGCCTGTCCTGATCAACCAACCTTCAGTGGCAGTGATCACCTGAGGAGCACCCCGAGCAGACAGAATAGTCCCAAAAAAGAGGGACCGGATTATAATTCACTTCAAAATGCCTGCCCAAATGTCAGATTTTCAGTCTGGCAGGGTGAGCTAGATTTGGGATGGACGACCCAGGAAGAACTCTTGAAGTATTCCGGTTGCAGATTTGGGCCTCATGGAAGACCTGCCTCGGGGTTCTGCCACAGTATCCAAAGTTTAAAAATAAAGATTAGAACATGGAATCACCCTCCAGCCCTCACCTCTCAAATACCTACACATTCCCTATGACCCACCCATGTCAACCTAAGCCACCTCATGCCCCCCTCACTCAGCACCATAACTTCTCATACCCTCTATGTCAACCTACGCCCTCCATGCCAACATATTCCCCCCACCCACTCCATAACCCTACATACCCTCCATGCCACTTTGTGCCCTCCACCCACCCCAGAACCCCTCCGGGCCCCCATGCCAACTGATGCCACTCATCCATGGCTCTTCATATCCCCTATGCCAACTTTATGTCAAATCATGCCAATTCATGCCCCTGCACCCACCACCCTTTGTCCTTAGACCTGTCATGCCATCTCACCTGATATCCACCATAGGCAGACAGTAGGACCCATGCAGATAAGAGATAGAATCAAGGTCTATAAAATAAAGTTCTAAGTGTCTACTGTTATGATCCTGGACCAGGCCCCCAAAGGTTTGGTTCGATCTGGTTAGGGATGAATAACCTTTTGTTTAAAGTGGACAAGTGTTCAGAACTAAGGCACTTGCTCAGTGAATAAAGCCACAAGAGACCCAGGGTAACGCTCTGGGGACCTGCATTCGAATCCCACCACAGCAAATGGTGGAATTTGAATTCAATAAAAATCTGCAATTAAAAGCCTAACTGTGAAACCATTGTCAATTGTTGTAAGAACCCATCTGGTTCACTAATGTTCTTTCGGGAAGGAAATCTGCTGTCCTTACCTGGTCTGACCTACATGTGGCTCCAGACCTACAGCAATGTGGTTGACTCTTAAATGCCTTCTGGACAGGGGCATTGAGGGATGGGTAACAAATGCTGGCCTAGCCAACGATGCCCATGTCCCATGAATGAATTTTTTTTAAAATTCCACGGGTTTTCAACAAACAAAAATTAACTTTACTACACAAGGTCAGAAAGATAAAACAATTTACAATACCTGTATTACACTCTAACATTCAGCGTTAATATGAGGTACATGTGAATTAACAGGCAAACTGTGGTTTAACACCCACACTACACATTAAATAGCAAATGCGACCACGACAGATAGAGTTATAAAGTTATTTACAGCACAGAAGGAGGCCATTCAACCCATTGAATTCATGCTGGTTCTCTGTGGAGCAACCCAGTCAGTCCCCTTCCCCATTCCATCCCAAGAGGTCCGCAATTTATTTCCCGGAAGTGTCCATCCAATTTCTTTCTGAAGGCAGTGATCACCTCCACTTCAAGGTCACTGCCCCTTGCTGCATAAAAGGGTTTTACCTCACATTCCCTCTGCACCACTTGCTCAAAATATTATACCTGTGTCCCCTAGTCTTTGTACCATCAGCTAATGGGAAGAGATTTTCCTTGTCTACCTTCTATGATCCCGTGTTAATCTTATACAACTCAATCAATTCTCCCCTCAATCTCCTTTGATCCAGGAAGAATAACCCCAGCCTTTCCAACCTAATCTTGTAACTGAAATCCTCCATCCCTGAAACCATGTGGTAAATCTCATCTGCACCCTCTCTGGACTGCTCACATCTTCCTAAACTGTGACAACCAGAACTGGACAATCTGGGGTCCTAGTGCATAAATCACAAAAGGCTAGTATGCACATCGAGATGAATCCAGCTGAGGTTACCCCTGGACAAGCCTGATCACAGAGTGGAACCCAGCTTGATAGATCCTAACCTTTAATTTGTTTATTTAGATACACTGAACAGTCACCAGAGTCAGCTAATGAAGTTTTAACAAAAGAATAAGGCATTTATTTAACAAGAAAAGATGAATCATGTTACAATACTCCTTCACCTACAATTGTACCTTTACAGATATATACAGATTTGTAAGAATAACGCAATTCACAAAAACTATCTTGTACTCTAATGTTCACATTAAGTACACAGTCCATGTAAACCAATAGGCGCCCTGTGGTCACACTCTGAAATCAAGTGACAGATGTCATCTCAACCAGATGCTACGGATCTCTCCTCAACTCCCCACCAGACACTTGTCACATCGTGAGCTAACCGGTCTCACTGATTTCCATCTTTCACACAAGGGTTTCCAATCTCCACTCTTTAAAAACTAATTTTTGAATCTTCCCACAAATTGACACTTTCTCTCAGATGCCTTCTGCAAGGGTTCACCTCCAGGGTTTCAAACTCACCTGATGTTTCTCTTCCCTGGATCACCACATGTATTCACGCTATCTTCAATGCACTCTCACCTAATCAGCTGTCAACAGTACACCACTGCTTCACATGCCCATAGCAAAGAGTTACAGACCTTCAGTTGTCTCTTTGGACCTTCTGGCCTCTTGCAAGCTGTTTTCACTTTAACTCTGCTTCGTGCAGCTTTTGCCTCTTTAAATCTGAAGCTTGGAGCCTTTTTCGCTGTCCCTTGCTCTTAACTTCACTTAACAGGACCTTTTCCAGGTTCCTGTCCTTCTTTTGACTAGAAGGCCTGCTTGGGACTTTTTCCTATTCCACTCCCCTGGATTTTGGGATCTTTTCTTTAGTTTGAAACTAGCTATCTGCCCCCTTTGCTCCAGTCTCTCCTGGCAGCTACTTTTAAATCCGATTGAACTCAAACAGCTTCTAAAGCAAACTGCTGTTTCTGGTTTCTTCTGTGTGTCTATGGGAGGGACCTGCCTCTCTGGACCCCTGTCGCTAAGCAAATGCCCAGGTTTTCTTTTACTCTTGTTTGCTTTACTTAGCTGCAACGGTGGTAAAGATCTTATTAGAAATGCAAGTACCTTTTAATGTGAAGCTAAAACTCAATTTGACCTTTTCTTAACACGCAAATGCAGAAATACAAATCAAAGCTAAACTTCAAAACTAAAACTCATTCCTAATACAAATATAACCTACTTAAACTATCTCTATTTCCTAACAACATACAGCAAGTAATTTGGAACATTAATAGAATGTTATCATTTATTGCAAGGGGAATTGAATACAAAAGTAGGGATATTATGCTTCATTTATACAGGCAACTGGTGAGACCACATCTGGAGTATTATGTACAGTACTGGGCTTCTTATTTAAAAAAAAAAGTTAGAAGCAGTTCAGAGAAGGTCTGCTGGGCTAATCATGGAATGGGGTGTGTTGCCTAATGAGGAAAGGTCACACAGGTTTGGCTTGTATCCACTAGAGTTTAGAATACTAAGAGGTGATTTGATCGAAACCTTTAAGATCCTGAGGGTTCTTGACAGGGTGGATGTGGAGAGAATGTTTCCTCTTGTGGGAGAATCTAGAACTAGGGGTCGTGGTTTAAAAATAAGGGGTTGCTGTTTTAAGAAAGAGATGAGGAGAATCTTTTTTTCTCTCAGAGATCATGAGTCTTTGGGACTCTCTTACTGAAAAGGCAGTGGAAGCAGGCTCTTTGAACATTTTTAAGGCAGAGCTAGATAGATTCTTGATGAACAAGGGGGTGAAAAGTTATCAGGAGTAGGCAGGAGGTTACAATCAGGTCAGCCATGATCTTATTGAATGGCGGAGCAGGTTTGAAGGGCCGAGTGATCAACTCCTGCACTTTGTTCGTATGTTCATTTGTATGCTCTTGCCTGTACAGAGCTTTATAAAGGAACAGCATAGCTTCCTTGCTTTTGTACTCAATTCCTCTATGTATGAGGCCCAGGACCCCATATGCTTTGCTAACCACTCTCTCACGATGCCCTGCTCCATTCGAAGATCAATACACATACACCCTCCGGTCCCTCTGTCACTGCACACTTTTTAGAATTGTGTCATTAAGTCTAGATTGCCTCTCCCTAAACCTTCTGCCAAAGTGCATCACTTCACACTTCTCTATACTAAATTCCATCTGTTAGTTGTCTACCCATTCTGTAAGCCTATCTATGCCCTAAAGCAGGCAATTCATATTATCCTCACTCTTTGCCACTTCTAGATCCCATGGGTTTCTCAGCAACCCACCCAGACATCAGTAAACACTGAGTCAACCAATCTCATTGGATCTCTGTTCTTTTACGAGGGATTCCAGTCTTCACCTTCGAAGATCTAGCCTTGGAATTCTTTCCAAAAGTTACTCCGACTCAGACTGCCTTAACGGTGGCTCACCTCACAGGATTTCAGTCTCGTCTCCCAAGACCCTGTTCCCCTAGATTCTCAAGTTTGCACTCCAGCACCAACTCACAGACACAACTTTAGCTCTTTGGACATGCCAAGCAGAACACTACTGCTCCAAAAGGGCACCTTTGCCCCAACGGCCCACAGTACAGTCACCAACCTTCTGAAACAAAAACAAAAAATGCTGGAAAAACTCAGCAGGTCTGACAGCATCTGTGGAGAGAAAGACAGAGTTAACATTTTCCAGTCTGTATGACTCTTCTTTACTGCTAAGGAGAATGCTCATATGCAGCAAAACCTGGACAACATTCAGGCTTGTGCTGATAAGTGGCAAGTAACATTTGCATCACACAAATGCCAGGCAATGACCATCTCCATCAAGAGATAATCTATCTATCTCCCCTTGCCATTCAATGGCATTACCATCACTGAATCCCCCATGATCAACATACTGGGGGTGACCATTGACCAGAAATTGAATTGGGATTGCCATATAAATACAAGATCAGATCAGAGGCTTTGAATTCTGTGGTGAGTGACTCACCCCCGATTCCCCCAAGCCTGTCCACCAAGTACAAGGCACAACTCAGGAGTGTGATGGAATGCTCTCCACTTTTCTGGATGAGTGCAGCTCCAATAATATTCAAGACGCTCAACACCATCCAGGAAAAAGCAGCTCACTTGATTGGCACTCTATCCAGCACCTTCAACACCCACTCCCTCTGCCAGCAATACACATTGGCAGCAGTGTGTACCATCACCAAGATGCACTGCAGGAACTCACCAAGGCTCCTTCGACAGCACCTTCCAACCCTGCATCCTCTACCATCCTGAAGGACAAGGGCAGCACACTCATGGCAACACCGGCACCTGGAAGGTTTTCTCCAAGCCACTCACCATCCTGACTTGGAACTATATCATCATTACTTCACTGTCACTGGGTCAAAATTCTGGAACTCCCTCCCTAACAGCACTGTGGGTGTACCTACACCACATGGACTGCAGCGGTTCAAGAAAACAGCTCACCACCACCTTCTCAAGGGCAATTAGGGATGGGAAATAAGTGCTGGTCCAGCCAGTGATGCTCAAATCCCATGAAAGAATAAAAAAAGGTTTAGCTGACCTCACACAGACCTTTCTATCATAGCTTTGGGTTGGGAAAGGATTTATTTAACAAAAATCGAATTCTGCCCAACAATTGTTAGCACAGCTCAAACACTTTGCTAAAGAATATCCACCTAGAAGTGAAATAAAATGTGATTCTATGATCCTCCAGGAAAATAGTTGATAAAACCAAAATCAAATTTAAGATTTGGGTAGTGTTAAGATTCAATTTCGAAAACAAAAGTAACAGTTTTTACCTAGTCCTGGGATGTAAGAACTAGATTCTTATCTGACCTTTATAAAGATTGAATTACATTAAATTCTGTGGTAACTGCAGTTACTATTTTACCATCAGAGGAAATTTAAAGCATCAGTAAGTGCATAATCTTCCTTCAATACTCAATAAACATTTTTCCCCTCTTATGGTAGGCTTATGCCTTTTCTCCATTGTTCTTTTCAATAAAAGCAAAATACTGTGAATGTTGGAAATCTGAAATAAAAACAGAAAATGCTGGAAAAACTCAGCAGGTTTGGAAGCATCTATGGAGAAAGTTAGAGTTAACATTTTGAGTCCGTATGACCCTTTTTCAGAGTCACACAGAGTATTTTTTTTTCCCTTGTGGCTTACTATAGTTTTTATTTTAGGCAAGCATTTCTAAAATCGACCTTCAGGTAACAAAAAAAGTTGCCAACCCCTGTCCCAGGTACAAAAAATAGGATGAATCACATCCAGCTTTGTACTGCCCTGCATTAGTCTCTCCACTCAATCACCCAGTCAATGATCATCTCCAACAAGAAGTTCAATCATCTTCACTGGCATCGCTGTCACAAAGTCCCTCACCACTAATATCTGGAGAGTGATCATTGACCAGAAACTGAACTGAATGAATTATACAACTGGAAGAGTAGGATAGGTTGGTTGAGAAGAGTAGCTCAGTCCCTTATCTCACAAAACCTCTCCAATATTTGCAAGGCTCAAGTTGAAATGTTTGTCATTCACCACGGTAGATGCAGTTGCAACAACCTTGAAGAATTTTACACTATCCAGGGCAGAGTAGTCCAAATGATCGGTGCTCCTATCACTGGTCTCGATATCCATCCTCCATACAGCATAGTACAGTAGAATTTCTGTTACCCCGCACTCTACCAATTGGAACTCTTTATCAACCAGAATTCTGTGGTCGGGTCTGTTGGGGTCTGTTTTTCAGTTAGAGATGTCAAACTCAGTTATCAGTGACCTCTCCTCGCTCTGGTCTCAGCCTCCCACTGCTTTGCAGCACCATCTCTCCTCAGTGCCGCTCACTCAATTGACACGTTCCTGCACTTCTCAAGACCTCAATGCTCATGTGATCAGCCTGGAGCTTTTTGATTGGATGAAAACGCAGAACTCACCTTACATCTCAGTTAACTGACATATTTGATTAACCGGCACCTCCTATTTCTGGAACATGTCAGATAACAGAGACTTTCCTGTACATATTGAAGCAAGGCACTGAGCTTACTTTGCCTGTCCATTCCATTGCTATGTCTTAAAGCAACAAGTAAGAAGAGAGCAGCAATATCCCAGGAATAGGATCACCTCCAGTTCACACATTACCTTGATTGGAACATGTATGACAGTTTGCTCATAATTATCACGTCAAAATCCTGGATCCTTCTACCTAACACAGTTATCCCATTAGCACAAGGGCAATAGCCATTCAATATGACAACCCTCTACCATCTTTTTAGAATAACTATGGATGGATAGTAAATGCTATAAATGCTACTTTGTCAGCATTTTCCATGCCCAGTGAACATCATATTTTAAGTTGCCAAATATGAAACAAAGCTTAGATTTGATGGTGGTTTTCGGATGAAGGATGCAAGGAATTTTCTTATCTGATTAAAATTTGGTCCATTTACTTCACTGTAGTGATGTTATGGTCCAATGCAATATGGTGTTTTGTCCCACAATCAGACACAGCAAAGCACAAAAAGAAACTGATAAGTTCTGTGACATAGTGATTTGTGATATAATAATATGCTTTCATTGAAGTTACTATTGTCAAGATTGTACTATCAAATCTTGAAATAATCATATCTGGATCATTGCAGATGTGCATTAGTGTGTCTCAATTGATCTCACACTTATCTCTGAACCACAAGGGTCTGTGTTCAATTCCTGCCACAGGGTTTGAGCAGAAAAATCAAGGATGCCACTCCGGTGCAGTGCTGAGGGTGTGTTTTTGGTGCCATCTTTGAGGTGGGACATTAAACCAAGGCTTCCTCTGCTTGCTCGGGTGGATGTAAAAGATCCCATGGCACTATTACAAAGAAGAGCAGGGCAGTTTCTCCGTGGTGCCCTGACCAATATTTACCCCTCAGCCAACATCGCGAGAAAACAGATTATCTGGTCATTATCACATTGCTCTGTGTGGGTGTTTGCTGAGTGCAAATTAGCTGCTATGTGTCCTACGTTATAACAGTGACCGCACTTCAAGGAGTACTTCATTGGCTGTAAAACGCTTTTGAGATATGGTCATGAAAAGTGCTATATAAATGAAAGTCTTTCTTTCTTTTAAATTGTTTGGTAACCTGGATTGCAAAGATCTTATCTGTTTTCCATCTGTTCTGGACATCTTGTCCTGATTTCATATGCTTTCTAGATTTTCACTGTATATTGTTGCTGTACCATGCCGCCTATCTCATTCCTTTTCTGTACAGTTTGAACCTTTTTTTTTGGCAATTGTTGATGCCTCTTTTTTGTTCATGGAAAAGAAGTGATCATAATGAGTGTGCACATTATGATTCAAGTTTCCACATTGCATCACTGATAGGAGATCAAAGTGGATTGATTAATTATTCACTAACGTGCATACATATTTATAAACACATAAAATGTCACAGTGCTTTCTTAATTAATGTTTTTTTCATATTCTATCATAGCAAAAGCTCAATGCGTTTAAGAGTTTCCTGCGGTATTTTTAATGATAGGGTAACTTAACTGGCATCAGATCACATCTGACTCCCAGAGCATAACAACTGGAGCTTGTCAGGGTTGGTGATCAGTCCAATAATCTAGGAAAAGTTATACTATGTGGGCGTAAATTTTAATTTGCAAATGCCTACCTTTCGGAAGGTATTACACTGGTTAAATGTTCCAATACTAGTCTTCACCCGGTAGGTAGCAGATGGTGTGTTGAAAGGAAGAACTGAGAAGAAGAGAATTTTCTGACAGTTGTGACTCCTGAATTCCCGTAAGGATTAAGAATGTATCAGATGGCATCCAGAAATAATCACCTGATCCAGCCGTATGTTTCAAATCAATGAGAGAACTTCTTGTGATTGACGTTTTGTGTAACTTCCATGCAAGGCAGCTGCTGATTTAAAATTGGCCGAAATTTTTACTGCCTGAAGAATTGAAGAAGTAACTGGTGTAGTAGAAATGTATAAAAAAGAATGGAGTAGGAAATAAGTGAAAAGCCAAGACTTTTTCAGGCTACTTTTTAATTTAACAATGATGTGAGCACATCCATATAGAGAAAATGAAACATTGACATACATGTAGCCAAGTGGAAATACTCATCACATTCATGATTCAAATGTTATGATGACTGACCAAGTACGCAGCTTAATCCAATGTGAAAGAATAGATTTCTGACTCTTAATACTCCCACTATTGTCAAGAAGTGATGAAATGGTGAAAGAAATGTGCACCCAGAAAAGAGAGTATTAAGCATTTATAGAAGAGCAATTTATAATGGATTAGGAGGTCTTGAGGTGCAGTGGGCTGCATCCCTGCCTATAAGCCAAAAGTTCCAGGTTTGAGTCCTACCCTAGGCCTTGATGGCCAAGAAAGATGCATTCGTAACATGGCCAAACCAGTCGAGTATCAACATGCAGCTCATTCCAACAGACACCAATGGCAGGCAGTAAGAGCTGGAGAGATTCCTGGTCATCCATGTGATAGATAGAAATTTGAAGCCTCTGCCATCATTACCCATAGCTCCAGACTACAGCATGCATGTAAAAGTGTATGTTGCCACAGCAACTGGGACTTCCTGAGTGAACTGTAACACACCAGCACCAATTATAAATGGATGGCTTATTTAATTGAACAATAACTCGAAGAGATCGGAGCAACAATTGTCAGATTTTTTAACATAATTATACCCAACATTTTCAATTACCTAAATTATTTCTAGCAAACATTATCTAAATGTGAAGGAATGAAGAGTGATGGGAAAGAAATCCTCAATTTTGTTTTTCAGAAATTGCATTAGTTTTTCGCTGTGCTACTGCCAAGCTGTGACTCGACTTTGGTATCACAGGTATTGTAATATTTAGTTCTCTAACTTTATTCCAGCTAATGGAAAACAAGATAGCATGAGATAGATATTGCACAATTTGAATTAATACTGGCGCATTCCACTCAAATTGAATGTTGTCCAATTCAGTGATAGGAAAGACAGAATTTACATGAAATATGTTACGCATACCGATTTGAGTCTCTCCATTTTAATTAAACTACGATGCCCAGATGTTCTTGAAATTCAGCATGAATATCTGCTGTTAACATTCAGGGCAGTTTTCTTCATCCCTATTAATTTATACCAATCAGAAATTTAAATGCCGTCTTGTAACTGAAGTCACTTATGTTGACCTGACCATCACATAAAACAGATTGTTTCCTCCACTGTTTTTTTTTCTTTCATGAGTTTTCTCTCACAATTTTACTCCTGAACAGAAGAATTGCATTCCTTTCAAGATGCACACGTCCACTGCTGCCAGACTTACTCTGGCACCTTGCTCAAGTGGCGGCTTGATGAGTTTTGGCTTGTGCTCATCCAGTGTCCATTTGCAGGCACTTCCAGTGAAGGTCACTTTTCCTTTCCTAAACCAGAGACATGAGACCAATGCAACAATTCCCTTGACCAAGATCAGCCAGCAAAGTAATTGAACCTGGTACTCTTCTATGATTTGTATGGGTCAGCTAATCACTGCTTAATCCCAAGGTATCACAATGGGAGAGAGGAGTTATTATAATTATGTACTCGCTGGCACAAATTCTTGACCTCTACAATGAAGAATGGGTGCAATGCACAATTGAATTATTTTTTCCAGTTGGGTGTTAATTGTTTCCGGGTGTGGGATTTTAAGTGGGGTCTAAATTCAACTCGTAAAATGGTTACAATACAGCAGGAGGCCATTCGGTCCTCTGCAGTCAGGAATTCACCTAATGCCATTCCCCCACCTTTTCCTGCTGTCCTGCAAAGTTTTCCTCTTCACATTATAATCCATTTTTCTTTTGAAAGCCTCTGTGCTTATATTTAACTGTGTAGGCTGAAAGAGGAGTTATTTGTTTGGAGGTGCATGGCATCTAATGTGCCACTGTAAATAAAAGTCTGTGTATATAAAGACTAAGGTCCTTTACTACTTGGCTGTTCAAGTTCTAACATCCATTAGATAGAATTGGGCCAGGATTTTACAGTCCCTCCCGCTGCCTGGATATTATGGTCCAGCCAAACTGACTGGAGATTTAAATGGCTCGCCCCATCCACTGGGGTCAGGGACACCATGAAAGGGCCATAACATCCTGGCCTTGAATCCTGATTAATGCATCACAAATGGACTTAATGTTTGGATTATGATAAACGCAAAATATATGTACTATGCCTATAGGTCATGCTCATAGCAAATTTGTTGGTAGAGTATTGCTCTTTGGATCGATTCTGTATTTAGATGAGGTATGTTTAAGCTTGTTGTTCTATTACTGGATATTTGGAATATAAAGGGCAGATTAATTGATTCTGCACAGCCAGAAGGAAATTACATTTGAATGGAACATCGGTCTTAGAACTGGTGCTGGTGATGAAATTAGTGAAATTACCATTAAATGTACTGCTGTAGGGAATATAATGTACAGAAGATATGTTGCATTAACCCAGATTCAATAAATGCTGGTTTAATAGACTTTAACAGTTTTTAATCTGACAATAAGTGGAGAGTAAAAGCAAGAACAAAGTTAATGAAATAATAGATACAGCCAAAACCTAATTGTATTCCATCACTTAAAGTCCTATATTTCAACAGAAATACATCTTTAATGTATACATATTTGTAGAAATGTTTAGTTTCACAAAAAGAATTTGGCAAGTCTCCTGAAATGTGGTAGAGCTTTTTTAAAAAATTATGTAGGAGTGGTTTGTCTGCTATGGTGGTCCTTTGGAGGATGTAAGCTTTGACCAAATTGCTGGACACATTGTCCAATTTAAACAGTAGGATTATTGTGCTTTTTCAAAGTACGTAAAATATTTATTCAGGAATATTTTCACAATTCATCTCGTAAAGTGTTTTGCAAATAGGCAGCACAGTTAGCTGAATTACAGAATCTATGCAAGAATTTAGCTATTATAGTAGGTAGTGAAGTTGTGTTTACATGAATTGATTACTTTATTCATCTCAGCCCACTTTCAAAATATGTCAGTGGAGTGCACTATAATCCACTGCCACACAAGGGTACACTGCAATGGAGACAGAAGAGACTTGTTTCGCAAAGC
Organism: Carcharodon carcharias; assembly: GCF_017639515.1. Taxonomy (NCBI): domain Eukaryota; kingdom Metazoa; phylum Chordata; class Chondrichthyes; order Lamniformes; family Lamnidae; genus Carcharodon; species Carcharodon carcharias. The sequence goes on along the minus strand of NC_054476.1, from coordinate 5,402,623 downwards.
AATCGATGTTGGCACCCAATATCCCTTGACTAACTTTCATTCTATGAAAAGGAAGGGAGAGAATCTCCTGTCCTTTTTGAATGACCAATTGGTATGGAAAGATCAAAAGGATTGGGTCATGCAGGAATGGAAGATCTGGAAGAATTTTGGTGGGAAAGAAGATAATTGAGCCCAATATCAAGGACGTTAATTTTACTGTCTACCCCTGTGTTTCGCATAGCTAACTAACTAAAGGTTAAACCATTTTATCATCATCAGGAATGAAATGCTTTAACTGTTGAACATTTATTACATGCATCTCATTTCTCACTATTAAAATCAAGATAATGGTACAAGGATTATGCCACTGCTGGTAACAGTTGGACCTTAACTATGGATATTTGATGTAATTTTAATGGAATTGATTTATGCTTCTTGATTCTTTGGGGAGTGTGAGTCTTTACTATGCTTACTATAAAATTGATACTTCAGTATGTCACAAACATTTCCAGATAGAGAAGCTTTAACAATAGTGTAATGAACATTGATATCATAAAGTAAATCTTCACTGAGTAAATTTTAGTCAGCATAATTGGAACTCCATCAGCAAAGACTATAGACAGAAACTTTTAAAACCGCAGTAGAATGCAGTAGAACAGTGACCAAAACAAAAACAGAATTACCTGGAAAAACTCAGCAGGTCTGGCAGCATCGGCGGAGAAGAAAAGAGTTGACGTTTCGAGTCCTCATGACCCTTCAACAGAACTTGAGTGAGTCCAAGAAAGGGGTGAAATATAAGCTGGTTTAAGGTGTGTGTCGGGGGGGGAGGTTTGGGTGGGGGGAGAGAGAGACATGTGGAGTGGGGGTGTGGTTGTAGGGACTAACAAGCAGTGATAGAAGCAGATCATCAAAAGATGTCACAAACAACAGAACAAAAGAACACAGAGGTGTTAAAGTTGGTGATATTACCTAAACGAATGTGCTCTTTATGGGATATGTGGGACATTCCTTGTTCCAGTCCTACTCCGGCCCCCTTCCACAACTCTTTCTCTGGTACATCGATGATTACTTCGGTGCTGCTTCATGCTCTCGTCAGGACTTCGAAAAATTTATTAATTTTGCTTCCAATCTCCACCCCTCCATCATTTTCATGTGGTCCATCTCTGACACTTCCCTTCCCTTCCTTGACCTCTCTGGCTCAATCTCTGGTGATAGACTGTCCACCAATATCCATTACAAACCCACCGACTCCCACAGCTACCTCGACTACAGCTCCTCACACCCTGCTTCCTGTAAGGACTCCATCCCATTCTCTCAGTTCCTTGGCCTCCGTCGCATCTGTTCCGATGATGCTACCTTCAAAAACAGTTCCTCTGACATGTCCTCCTTCTTCCTTAACCGAGGTTTTCCACCCACGGTTGTTGACAGGGCCCTCAACTGTGTCCGGCCCATCTCCCGCGCATCCGCCCTCATGCCTTCTCCTCCCTCCCAGAAACATGATAGGGTCCCCCTTGTCCTCACTTATCACCCCACCAGCCTCCGCGTTCAAAGGATCATCCTCCGCCATTTCCGCCAACTCTAGCATGATGCCACCACCAAACACATCTTCCCTTCACCCCCCCTATCGGCATTCCGTAGGGATCGATCCCTCCAGGACACCCTGGTCCACTCCTCCATCACCCCCTACTCCCCAACCCCCTCCTATGGCACCTCCCCATGCCCACGCAAAAGATGCAATACCTGCCCCTTCACTTCCTCTCTCCTCACCGTCCAAGGGCCCAAACACTCCTTTCAAGTGAAGCAGCATTTCACTTGCATTTCCCCCAACTTAGTCTACTGCATTCGTTGCTCCCAATGTGGTCTCCTCTACATTAGAGAGACCAAACGTAAACTGGGCGACGGCTTTGCAGAACACCTGCGGTCTGTCTGCAAGAATGACCCAAACGTCCCTGTCACTTGCCATTTTAACACTCCACCCTGCTCTCTTGCCCACATGTCTGTCCTTGGCTTGCTGCATTGTTCCAGTGAAGCCCAACGCAAACTGGAGGAACAACACCTCATCTTCCGACTAGGCACTTTACAGCCTTCCGGAATGAATATTGAATTCAACAACTTTAGGTCTTGAGCTCCCTCCTCCATCCCCACCCCCTTTCTGTTTCCCCCTTCCTTTTGTTCTTTTCAAATAAATTATATAGATTTTTCTTTTCCCACCTATCTCCATTATTTTTAAATCTTTTATGCCCCCCCACCCCCACTAGAGCTATACCTTGAGTGCCCTGCCATCCATTCTTAATTAGCACATTCTTTTAGATAATATCACCAACTTTAACACCTGTGTTGTTTTGTTCTGTTGTTTGTGACATCTTTTGATGATCTGCTTCTATCACTGCTTGTTTGTCCCTAAAACTACACCCCCCCCCCCACTTCACTCTCTCTCTCCCCCCACCCAAACCCCCTCCCCACACACACCTTAAACCAGCTTATATTTCACCCCTTTCTTGGACTCACTCAAGTTCTGTCGAAGGGTCATGAGGACTCGAAACGTCAACTCTTTTCTTCTCCGCTGATGCTGCCAGACCTGCTGAGTTTTTGCAGGTAATTCTGTTTTTGTTTTGGATTTCTAGCATCCGCAGTTTTTTTGTTTTTAGAACAGTGACCATACTATCATGATTAAAGGGTTCGTGTTATATTATGTTATATTTCTCAGCTGTTCATGTCTGAGTACAGATTCTGAAATGGAATCCTGTGACTTCAAGCCTAGGGAGCTCCTCAGAGTTGGTTCCTCTCTGCCAATGTTGCTTCCCAGAAGAACGTGGAATATAAGAATGATATTAAAGGAACAGCCTTGTCAACTGTGCACAATTTTAAGCTAAATAGCAGGCATTCTTCTGAAAATGGGGGTTTGAATTTAAACCAGAAATATTGATAGTAACACCAGAATTAGTATTAAAAAGGGGGAAAGTACTTCATTCTTGAAAACTGACATCAATTACCTTGATCGCTGAAGATTTACCCAAGCAATCTGCTTTTACAGTGAAAGCTGGAGGCCTTGGGAGTCATGGGGCAAAATTTTTAGCTTGGCGAGCAGATGTGTGCCTGACCCGCTTAAGCATAAAATGACGGGTGCTGACATTGGGCGAGCTTCCTGACATCAACGGACAGTCGCGCGATATTTCGTTCGGCGGGCACACGCTGTGGTCGGTAGCGCACCCGCTGACAATTAAAAGGCCTCTCAAGACCATTAACGAGGTTATTAAATTACATTTTTTACTGCCCATCCAACATGAGCGGCCATGTCTTATTGCATTATTTATTTCCTTTTTTTGTTTAAATGCTTCATCTCCCTGAGGCAGTTTTGTGCCTCAGGGAGATTCTCAAGCGCAAGTTTGCCCTCACCCCCACACTCGCACTCCCACCTTCCCACCCCCAACCAACCCGCACAGGCAGCGCTGCCGCTCGCGTTTCATGCTGGGCAGGCCTTAACTAGCCGAGCAGGCGATTAGCAGTCCACCGGCAAGCCATCCACAGAATCAAGACTCCAGGCGCGGGAAGTCCCACCCAGCCAGAGTTGCCAGCCAATCGGAGGAGGTGGTGGCTGCTGCCAGAAAGACCTCCGTCAATGACTCAGGATGTTGGAGCGACCCAGGCCAGAGGTAAGCATTGGCGAGAGGGGTTCTATGGGCCGAAGGTCATGAGGTAGGGTGTCGGCAGCAAAAGGGGCCATGTGGCTCTCAGCAGACTCCCCGCTTCCCGATGCTGGGTCCATTGACCAGCACCACTCAGGGAGCACCAGAAGCAACCGGGCACAGGCTTCTTGTGTTCCCTGCGTGGTGACAGGACTGCCCACCGCGGGGTTAATACCAGCGGCAGCACTATGAAGCTCTGAAGTGGACATTAATTGCTTCCTCCAGCCCGCAAAACAGCTATCTGTTCCCTGGCACTCAGTCAGCTTTGTATCCATGCTGCTAATGTCCATTTTATTCTATGGGTTCTAAATTAGTTGGCAGGCTGTTATGTGACACTTTATCAAATGTCTTTTAGAAAAACATATACACTATATTGACTGCATTGCCTTTATCAACGCTCTCTGTTCTTCATTGAAAAAAAAAATCAGTCAAGTTAGTTAAACAAGAGTTCACAGCTCCTCACACCCCTCTTCCTGTAAGTACTCCATCCCATTCTCTCAGTTCCTTCGCCTCCGTCGCATCTGTTCCAATGATGCTACCTTCAAAAACAGTTCCTCTGACATGTCCTCCTTCTTCCTTAACTGAGGTTTTCCACCCACGGTCATTGACAGGGCCCTCAACCGTGTCCGGCCCATCTCCCGCGCATCCGCCCTCACGCCTTCTCCTCCCTCCCAGAAACATGATAGGGTCCCCCTTGTCCTCACTTATCACCCCACCAGCCTCCGCATTCAAAGGATCATCCTCCGCCTTTTCCTCCAACTCCAGCATGATGCCACCACCAAACACATCTTCCCTTCACCCCCCCCTATCGGCATTCTGTAGGGATCGTTCCCTCCGGGACACCCTGGTCCACTCCTCCATCACCCCCTACTCCTCAACCCCCACCTATGGCACCACCCCATGCCCACGCAAAAGATGCAACACCTGCCCCTTCACTTCCTCTCTCTTCACCATCCAAGGGCCCAAACATTCCTTTCAAGTGAAGCAGCATTTCACTTGCATTTCCCCCAACTTAGTCTACTGCATTCATTGCTCCCAATGTGGTCTCCTCTACATTGGAGAGACCAAATGTAAACTGGGAAACTGCTTTGCAGAACACCTGCGGTCTGTCCGCAAGAATGACCCAAACCTCCCTGTCACTTGCCATTTTAACACTCCAACCTGCTCCCTTGCCCACATGTCTATCCTTAGCTTGCTGCATTGTTCCAGTGAAGCCCAACGCAAACTGGAGGAACAACACCTCATCTTCCGACTAGGGACTTTATAGCCTTCCGGACTGAATATTGAATTCAACAACTTTAGATCTTGAACTCCCTCCTCCATCCCCACCCCCTTTCTGTTTTTTCCCCCTTCCTTTTGTTTTTTCCAATAATTTATATAGATTTTTCTTTTCCCACCTTTTTCCATTATTTTTAAATCTTTTATGCCCTGCTAGTCTTTCCACCCCACCCCCACTAGAGCTATACCTTGAGTGCCCTACCATCCATTCTTAATTAGCACATTCGTTTAGATAATACACCTCTGTGTTCTTTTGTTCTTTTGTGTGTGACATCTTTTGATTATCTGCTTCTATCACTGCTTGTTTGTCCCTACAACCACCCCCCCCTCCACTTCTCTCCCCCCACCCCAACCCCCCCACCCCACCTTAAATCAGCTTATATTTCACCCCTCTCTTTATATTCACTCAGTTCTGTGGAAGGGGCATGAGGATTCGAAACGTCAACTCTTTTCTTCTCCGCCGATGCTGCCAGACCTGCTGAGTTTTTCCAAGTAATTCTGTTTTTGTTTTAGTTAAACAGGATTTGCTTTTAACAAATTAGCGATGGTTTTCCTTAATTAATCCACATTATTCCACAAGTGACTGTCAATTTTATCTCTGACTATTGTCTCTGAAAACATTCCCACCACTGAGTTTAAACTGACCGGCCTGTAGCTGCTGGGCTTATACTTACAATCTTTTTTTGAACAAGGGTATAGCCTTTGAAATTCTCGATTCCTCTGAAACTTCCCTTGTACTTATGGATGATTGCAAAATTATGGCCAGTAGCTCTGCAGTTTCCATCCTTAACCCTCTCAGTATCCTTCAATGTATCTCATCTGGCCCTGGTGACTTAGCAACTTCAGGCATAGCTGGCTTCCTAATAGCACTTCTGTATCCCTTTTTATCACATCCATGATCTTAATTCCTCCCTTTTTATTATGACTTGGAAAGCATCTTCTTCTTTGGTAATGACAGATGTGTAAATCTCCTTTTTGATCCCTCACCCCTCTCTTTCTTTCCTTTTAACTACTTAGATATCCATACAAAACCTCCATGCCAGAATTTTACACCCCACGGTTGGGTGAGTGTCCCAGTGTCATCGTGCACTCGTACAATATTTCGCAAAAGTCAGAAGAGCACCCGCCGACAATTAAGAGGGCAATTAAGCCCATTAACAGGCCAATTGTCAGCAACTTTTCATGGCCTGTCCAACCTTATGATTGGTGGATGGGCCAATCGGCCAGGCGAGCTTTACATTTTTGACCAAACCTCACCCAAAAGCGGGATGAATCTCTGTTCGGATTAAAACTATAACTAAATATCTGGGGACTGTCTTTTTTATGAGATCTGCATTCAGGCGCTGGATTATGCTACGTGGACATTATTTGCAGCGTTTTTTGGGCTTTCTTTTATTATTTGTAGGTCCACAGCCGCCGAGGCATCTGCCTGCCTTCAGGGAGCTCTCTGGGAGCGCTCACCCACATCCGCCCTCTTCCCGCACCCATCGGCAGTGCTGAGCCATTCTCCGGGCCTATTTAATGGCCGGTCAGTGTGAGGTCGCAGCCGGGGGTCAAACACAGGAGGAAGCACAATTCATGTACATTTCCGGGCCTACCAATCACCCGCGCCCGATGAATGCAAAATTCAGGCCCTGGATTTCCTTTTATGTTAGTTGACAAGTTCTTCTCATACCCTCTCTTTGCTTTTCTTATTTCTGTTTTCACTTTTCCTCAAAATTTTCTATGTTCAATCTGCTTCTCATTTGCATTATCAACCTGACATCTGTCATATGCACCCTTTTTCTGTTTCACCTTACTCTCTATCTCTTTTGTCATCCAGTTAACTCTGGCTTTGTTTGCTCCACCTTTCCTCCTTGTGGGAATATACCTCGACTGCATCCAAACCATCTCCTCTTTGAAGCCCTTTATCCCATTACACTTTTGCCTGCCAATTTTTGATCCCAATTTACCTGGGCCAGATCCATTCTCACCCCACTGAATTTGGCCCTCCCCCAGATACTTAGTTTTTTACTCTGGGTTGCTCTTTGTTATTTCCCACAATTAACTAAAACCTTATGGTGCTATGATCACTATTCCCTAAGTATGCCCCGACTGACACTTGATCCACTTGACCAAATCCAGCAATGTCTCCTTATTAGGTGGGTCAGAAATATAACAATTAAGGAAATTCTGAACATACTTCAGAACCTCTTCCCACTACTTACCCCCCGCCCTTCCCCAGCCCTTTACACTGTTACTATCCCAGTCTATATTAGGATAATTAAGGTCCGCCTTTATCACTACTCAGTACTATTATGATCCCTGTGGAGACCAATATCCTAAAAGAACCAAATTTATCAAATGACCCCAATAGAAGAAACAAGGGACAAGATTTCCCTTTTGTAACTTTAACTTTAATAATCGAATCTGATTTCCCAGCAATCTGATACCGCAGCTAGGAACCCAAAGTTACAGCCCTCCTTTTTGTTTTATTCCTTCATGGGACTTGGATGTCTTTGGCTAGGCCAGCATTTATTGACCATCCCTAATTGCCCTTGAGAAGTTGGTGGTGAGCTGCCTTCTTGAACCGCAGCAGCTCAGGAACTGAAGATTTAGTTTAGCTTTCAGTGAGGGACTTCCTCAAAAATTACAAGCTTTGTGACCAGTGTTAGTACACACATGCTTCCTCACTGGTCTCGCAAACCATAGATTTCATCACAATGTTTTTTTCTCATCTGTCTGTAATTTCCTTGCAAATTTGATCTTCTATATCTTTCCCATTAGTTGGTGGCCTGTAGAATGCACCCAGTGTGCTTTTTTCATTTGTTCATGGGCTGGGATCGTCTCTGACTAGGCCAGTATTTATTGCCCATCCCTAATTGCCCTTGAGAATTGAATGGCTTGCTAGGCTATTTCGGAGAGCCTTTCAGAGTCAACCACATTGTGTGTTTGGAGTCACATGTAGGCCAGGCCAGATAGAGTCAGCAGATTTCCTTCCCTAAACTAGTGAACCAGATGGGTTTTTACAACAATCGACAATGGTTTCATGGTCATCATTAGACTTTTAATTCCAGATTTTTTAATTGAATTAAAATTTCACCATCTGCTAAGTTGGGATGCAAACCCTGATCCCCAAAGCTTTACCCTGGAACTCTGGATTATTAGTCCATTGACAATGCTATCACCAGTGTAATGGTATTCTTGTTGTTTCTTAACTCTAATTAAACAGATTCTGTCCTTGACATCTCCAGAACATCCAATCTTTCAGCTGCTGTAATATTCTCCTTAGTCAAAACAGCCAACTTCCTACTTCCTTTCCCTATCTTTTCTAAACATCTATTATCCAGGAATTTTTAGTACCCAGTGCTGCCTGTTTGAGCCAGGTCTCATGTTATAGCCACAGCATCATATTCCCATGTGGCTATCTGCACCTGCAGCTCACCAATCTTATTTACAATACCTTGTGCATTCGCGTACATTCACTATTAACCTAATCTCTCTCAGTCTTGTGTTATGTTCCCAAATGATGTTACTACCGGACAAGCCAAATCCCAGGGTGGAAACCGGCTAGATAGATCCTAACTTTTATTTTTTGTTTAGATATGTGGAGGGCAGCTACTGAACAGGGTCACAGAAGTTAGTTGATAAACTTTTAACAAAAAAAAGTTAAACCAGAAAAGATTAACTATGGGCAGAATTTTGCCCTTGGATGGTGGGTGGGCCCCAACAGCTCGGCGGTGGGCGGACAGCCGACTCCCGTAAACAGGGCCCGCCGCCATTTTGAGTGGGCGGGCCAATTAAGGCCCAACCAGCAGCCTGCCCGATGGGAAGTGCTATGCACTTCCTGTGCGAGGGGGGAGGGATTCCCCATCTGTCAAAGTGCTCACTGCTCCCTGAGGCAAAGTGCTGTCTCAGGGAGATTCGTGAGATGTAAGTAAAGTCAAAATAGAAAAATATTGAAATTATTAACATGCCCCCCCTCATGTGACAATGTCACACGAGATGGGACATGTTAATAATAAACACTTAAAATTTATTACATTTCTAAAAAACGAACATGAAACTTCATCCCACCCATGGGTGAGGTTTCATGAATAATCTGGAGCCCCCTGGAACTCCTGGCCTGCCCGCCAGCCTTAAGCTTGGACGGGCAGGGCCCTTAATTACTTTAATTACTCTCTCAATGGCCTCAATTGGCCGTTGACAGGTCGGCGGGTGGACAGCTGATTTCGCTGTCCGCCCACCTTCCTGAAAATTTAAAGGGACCCAGATGATGTCGGGGATTCCTCCCAACGTCATCCCGCGTCATTTTCCCCTCGGTGAGCGGGCCCCACCCCCAAATCACCGAGGGGAAAATCCTGCCCTATATTACAATACTCCTTTGCCCACAACTATACCCTCACATATATGTACAGATTTATAAGAATAACACAAATTACAAAAGCTATCTTATACTTTAATACTCCCAATAAGTATACAGCTAATGTAAGCCTGTAGGTGACCTATGGTCAGGCACACCACATTCTGAAACCAAGTGACAGATGCCACCTCAAACAGATGCTACAGACCTCTTCTCAACTCCCCCCTACTAGACGCTTGTCACACCAAGAGCCAGCTGGTCTCACTAAACTCCGTCTCTCACACAAGAGTTTCCAATTTCCACTTTCGAAACACTCACTCTGGAATCTTCTCCAAAACCGACGCTTTCTCTCTGACGCCTTCTTCAAGGAACCACCTCCAGGGTTTCAAACTCTTCTTCCGATGTTCCTTTCCCTGGGTCACCACATGCATTCAAACCTCCTTCCACGCACTCCCTCTCACTGACTCAGCCATGTCAGCCGAACACCAGTGCCTCTCATGCCCATGGTAACGAGTTACAGGCCTTCAGCCATCTCATTGGACCTTCTGGATTCTCACTTTAAATCTGTTTCCTGTAGCTTTCTTCTCTTTAAGCTTCTCTGCTCCTCACTGTCACTTCCAAAGAACAAAACCTCTTCCAGGCCCCTGCTCTTCCTTTGATTAGAAGGTTTTCTTGGGACCAGTATTCTGTCTCACTCTTTGGCCTTGGGACCATTTGGTTCTTTTGATAAATCTGCTCTCTCTGCAGTTCCCTCTCCCAGTATCCAGTATCTCTGGAATCCTGGCTTCAACTTCAGTTTGGGATTTGCAATCTGTTCTTCTGCTGTCCGGTCTCAGTGGCAATTGCTTCCAACTGAACTGAAATTGCTTTTCTATAGTTTTTCCTGTATGCATGTGTGTTTGTGTGTGTGTGTGTTGCAGGGGAGGGGAGGTGGGGAGATGGTGGGGGGTGGGTGGGGGGATTCCCTCTCTGGAGCCCTGTTTCTAGGCAACAGCACAGTTTTTCTTTCTCTATTCTTGTGTTTGTTTTACTTCCCTTCAAGAGTCCCTAAACTCATTACAAATGCGGATATGGAAACAGAGCTTTAGACCTGCTGTCTCCTCTCAAGAATGAAACTAGATCCCAGGTTTCATCTTTTAACCCACAAATAGAAAACAGGCTGCACTTGACTTAAACTTAAAGATATACCTTATTCTTAACGCGCACGAATACACACATAAGATATTTGAATTATCTCTATTGCCTAACACTTGCGAATGCACCACAGCGATGCTAGCTGCTGCTCAAGCTCCAGAACCTGGAGCTTGAACTCCTCCAATTGATAACACTTGCTACACATGTGGTTTGTCCAGGGCACAAGAAGCTTTAATCATGACATCTTAGCAAACCTAGACTGAGGATTCAAAGGCCAATAATCATGATATATTTCTTTTCATATAGTGGAAAGAGTATTAGAATTCAAAAAAAAATGTTTCCACGGTATGTGTAGCTTAGCTTTAAAAATGTTGCATCAAAATCTCATCTTTGTAATATCCAAAATCAATAATTATTCTTTATTCTACATCCTGTGTACAGTGTGGGAGAATAACTTAGCCTCTTGGTTTCCAGGGAAACCATGTGTGCTTTGACAAAACATATGTCATTGTCACATCGAAGATAGATGATATCATGTGGGTTTGCTACTCCTGATCCATGGGAATGCCTTCAAACCTGCACCATTGGGATAGTTTCTTTTTCCCCAGGTTAATTGCTCCTTGCGTCAGGCCCTACATTTGAGGCAAAAATTCCACAAGAATAAGTTTGATTAGGCAGAGGGTAAAGTGTTCAGTTATGTAAACTGGCCTGTGCAGGCTTTTCTCTTTCAGGTGCACCAGGAGACTCTCAGAGCTCTCACGCAAGGTAAAAGCAAAATACTGCAGATGCTGGAAATCTGAAACAAAAACAGAAAATGCTGGAGAAAATCAGCAGGTCTAACAGCATCTGTGGCGTGGGGAAAAAAATAGAGTTAATGTTTCAGCTGGTGAAGAGTCGTATGGACTCAAAACATTAACTCTGATTTTCTCTCCACAGATGCTGTTAGACCTGCTGAGTTCTTCCAGCATTTTCTCTTTTTGTTTGAGCTTCATACAAGGCTGTTTTTTTTTTAGAATAAGTATACAAAAGGAAAAATAACCTGGGTTTATTAGGCATGAGGGTAATGCCAGTGACCAAAAGCAATGACCCACTAAAAACGGTAAAGAGGAAAGCTTCTTCTAATAGTTATAAAAACAAAAAAACTGCGGATGCTGGAAATCCAAAACAAAAACAGAATTACCTGGAAAAACTCAGCAGGTCTGGCAGCATCGGCGGAGAAGAAAAGAGTTGACGTTTCGAGTCCTCATGACCCTTCGACAGAACTTGAGTTCGAGTCCAGGAAAGAGCTGAAATATAAGCTGGTTTAAGGTGTGTGTGTGGGGGGCGGAGAGATAGAGAGACAGACAGGTGGAGGGGGTTGGTGTGGTTGTAGCGACAAACAAGCAGTGATAGAAGCAGATCATCAAAAGATGTCAACAACAATAGTACAATAGAACACATAGGTGTTAAAGTTAAAGTTGGTGATATTATCTAAACGAATGTGCTAATTAAGAATGGATGGTAGGGCACTCAAGGTATAGCTCTAGTGGGTTTTTTTTTATATAATGGAAATAGGTGGGAAAAGGAAAATCTTTATAATTTATTGGGAAAAAAAAAAAGGGGGAAACAGAAAGGGGGTGGGGATGGGGGAGGGGACTCACGACCTAAAGTTGTTGAATTCAATATTCAGTCCGGAAGGCTGTAAAGTCCCTAGTCGGAAGATGAGGTGTTGTTCCTCCAGTTTGCGTTGGGCTTCACTGGAACAATGCAGCAAGCCAAGGACAGACATGTGGGCAAGAGAGCAGGGTGGAGTGTTAAAATGGCAAGCGACAGGGAGGTTTGGGTCATTCTTGCGGACAGACCGCAGGTGTTATATGTTTGTAACTTCAGCGATAAAGCAAGACTTTTTTTATGTTTACTGTTTACAGAGGAATTGCAGGAGCATTTTGAAAGAAAAAATTTTGCTGGAAACAGAGATCCAAAGAGATATTCCTGCTACATTTAATGATAAAGTCAAACCTTACCAAAGAAAGCAAGTAAAGCCAAGGAAACAAAAGTGTCAGCATACAGGGTGCAGAGGCAGAAATTAGAATATTCTTCTCCCAAAGGATTTCAGTATAAGCCCAGCACAGCATGTGTCACATCTGTCCTGTAGCTGTGCAGCATGTGCCTTTGGCATAGATGTGGGCAAAATATTGCCTGCATCAAACAAACTGAGCGCTCTAGTTAAATTTGCATGTCTGTGCAACATATTCACAATCAGTCAAATGTCTGATATCTGTAGAAATCAAACATCATTCTCAGAGTGTCCAAATCAAGCTACTGGGGAAGCTACACAGCTTGGGCGTTTTCCTGCCAAGCATTGAGTTCACATGGTCTCACCATCCGTAGGTCCACAGGGCTGAGGTCCAAATTGGCAAGAACTAAGCAGACTGACCCCTGCCTGAAGCAACAGCTTTCAGTGTAATTTTATCGGTAAATAAATATGGACTAAAACATGGCAGAGCAGTCAGTGGACCTGGACTGCAGTACATCATTTTCCCTGGCATGCGGGGACACTGATGCTTAAAATGACTCGCGGTGATGTCGAGCGTGCATCCCGATGTCACCACGCGCCATTGCGAAATTTCAGAAGGCGGGCACTATGAGTTCAGATGCACGCCCACTGTTAATTAATGGGCCAGTTAAAGCCCTTGAGGACGTTGCATGGGCGCAATGGGCAGGCGGGTAGGAGACTTTTGTATAAACCTCATCCACGGGTGGGATAAGAGGGGTGAGTGGGGTCAGGAATGTGATTTTTGAGGGATTTAAGTGTGAAAGTAATTTGCACTTGCCTGTGTGAGCAGGAAGACTTCAAAACTTATACCAGCTGCTAGGACAGGAGTAAAAGCCTTGGTCAAAATTATACAGCAAAGATCATTCTTGGGGCCTGCAGCTTTCAGGAAGCCTTCCCTTAGCCTGGGAATGGGAGTTGTGCTCTCCACTGGAGGCACCTCCTCTGAGGAAGAAGGCAGGGCCATAAGGGGAAGGAAGCCAGGAGTGGACAATCAGCCTCCAGGGAAGCCACCTTTGGGAGACCAGGTGCAGGCACAAGGAGCACAGGGCCAACAGGAAGTCCAAGGTAGAAGGGGCCGCAGACAACGCCACTATCCAGCTGCCAGGGTTTACAAGCGGTGAAGCAGCTACCTCAATATGACTGAGGAGCAGTCCTGAAGGAGGCTCCCACTGCCAAGGGAGAAAGTCACTTCCATTTGTCAGATGATTGGGCCTGAGATCTCCCCTAACTGTGTGGGTGGACACCCCATGCCAGTGGCTCCAAAGGTCACAGCTGCCCTCAACATCTCTACCTCTGGCTCCTTCCAGGGCTTGGTGGGTGATCTTTGCGGTGTCTCCCAATCAGCTGTCCACACTTGTGTCAAGCAGGTTACAGACGCTCTGTTCAGACGGGCATTGACCTTCATCCACTTCCGCTGGGACCAGACAAGTCAGACTCAGCGAGCCAGAGGCTTCGCGGCCATTGCTGGCTTCCCCCGTGTCCAGGGTGCTATAGACTGTACACATGTGGCCATCAAGGCGCCAGCAGGTGAGCCCGGTGCCTTCATCAACAGGAAGGGCTTCCACTCCATGAACGTGCAGATAGTGTGTGACCACAGGATGCTGATTCTACAAGTCTGTGCAAGGTACCCAGGCAGCTCCCATGACACCTACATCCTCAGACACTCCCAGGTGCCGGGGCTCTTCAGTGCTCCAGCCCGGCTGGATGGATGGCTGCTGGGTGACAAGGGCTATCCCCTCAGAAGGTGGCTCATGACGCCTCTCCACCATCCAAGAACAGAAGCTGAGCAGCGGTACAATAGGAGCCACGGCTCCACAAGGGCTGTGGGGGAGAGAACCATCAGTCTTCTTAAGATACACTTCCGATGCCTGGACTGTTCAGGGGGCGCACTCCAGTACCCCCCAGATTGTGGTTGCATGGTCCCATCCGCTTGCAGAAGTAAGGAATCACCCTGAGACATGGCAACATGTCAACATTTATTGAGGGAACAAATGTAACTTCATAAAGCAAAAAAAAATGTGTTGGACCTCACACAATGTCTTCCAGAAACTACTCTGAACCAACACAAAAACACCAGTGAGAAACCCGTGATGTGCCTAAGGTGTCTTGTGCTTTTGTTTCCGGGTGCTACGTCTTGGTGCTGCCCCCTCGCTGGGAGTGGTATCTGAGCCAGCTGCTGACTCTGTTGTCCTGTTGGCCTTGATGACCTTGGCGGACATCCTCTAGCCTGTGGAGCCTGTGCTGGTCCTGTCTGGGAGGGAGCTGCCAATTCTACAGCTGGCATCTCCCCAGTCGTCTCAGCCTCACCAGATCCCACCGTCACTGGCAGAGGGGCGAAGGAGCTGCCACCCTCATCCGGAGCACCCTGAGAGGAACCCGCAGAGGCGACAGGCAGCTCCGGCACCGACGTGATGTCGCTTTGGTCCTCCCTGCTCACCGTAGATAGATGGGCACCGAGCTGAAATACTTGGTTCCCAAACCATCTCCCACACTGGCACTGATCAGTTGTGGCCAATGCCACTGTGAGGGCTGGCAGGTCCGAGCGCAACCCTAGAAGGCCCTGATTGGTCTTTTGGAGGAGCCTCTCCATGAGAGTCACCACTCTCTCCATGGGGGAAGCATGGTCCGCGTGGACTCCTCAAGCACGGGCACCATGCCACACATTGCCTCATGTATCTCTGCCAGATCCTCCCGCTTACCCAGCTGCACATCCAGCATCTGCTGCCTCACGGGTGACTCCAGAGGCCCATCATCAGCCACCGACCGAGCATGTACCTGGTCTCTAGCAATGCTCCGATTGCTGGTGCCCCAGCACTCTCTGTCTCTGCCCGCGCCTCATGCTAGTGTGAATAGTCGTCGCCGCTGTGCCCTAGGACACCAGCCGAAGATCTAAATCCCATCGAGGCGCTAGTATCTGCACTGGTGCCTGCCTGGCTGAGTTGGTGTGACTCTGGTGAGTGGATTTGCTCTGGGGTCTCAGGGGTAAGAGGTGAGCCTTCTGTCTCCTCCTCCCGGCCCTGCTCCAGTGATGCTGAAAGCAAGGAAAAGGACATTTGATTAGTTACAGTGCAGACAATGTCAATTTGCATGCTGGTCCCCCAGATCATTATGCGCTCATCCTTCCATTATCAGTGGTCAACCCATGTCGCTAGCTTCAGTCACGGAGCATTCAGCAGTCCCATGGCTTTTGGGACACACATGGTAGTGACCTGACTGCTCGCCAAACGTACCTCCCTGTGGCATCACAGCCTCACCGCCACCGGTGTACCTGGGGCATGGTGCCTCTCCAGATCCACGGCCTGCTGATCGTAAGGTGTTAGGATCGGCAACAGAGCCTGGCCTCCACCAGTGCTCATCCGCTCAGTGGGATTGTGCGCAGTCTTCTCCTGAAAAGGAGAGAAGAGCATTGTTTAGTCCAGCCTGTACCTGCCCCATTGTCCCATCGCATCCCTGCCAACCCAGCCAGAGTGGGACATTGCAGGGCTCCAGTTCTTTGTCACCCTGCAGCTGCCACACACTCACCCAAACAAGCCAGGGCTAACCCCACTCCCATTGCCCAAATGCTGCCTCCTTCACATGTGACACCACAAGGTGCCACTTTGCTAAGTAAGGAGGCACAAGCACGTGGAGCACAAAGACCAGCAGATGGATTGGTGCCTCGCCAACTGGAAGGTCCCCTCCTAGCGTGTTACCATCCTGATTTTGACATGCTTCCCAGTTCCAGCTCTCTGTCTAGGTGCAGACCCTTGACTTTCACCCACATTCTATACTCTGGTTGTCAGTGTCACACATGCTACGGACGTGGAACCCATCCTAGCTCAACCCTCTCAGGGTTAACTGGGTGTGGGCAATATCTGCTGGCCCATCCAGTGAGGGATACATGTCGTGAAGGATTCAATGCCGATACTGTACTCAGAGTTGCTGGGGGGAGGGGTGGGGGTGGCATTTGTGGGGAAAGGGGTGACAGCAGCATTAAGTGACCTCAGCTAACATAGTTCTCACCCTTTCCAAGCGCAGGAGGTTGTTGAACCTTTTGCGGCACTGGACCCATGTCATGGGAGCTGACACTCTCAGCCACCTCCTCCCACACATGTTTGAGCAGGTGGGGAGGTTCTGCCTCCCGTCCCTTGGAAGCAGGACTTCCCACCATGCTGCCACCTCCTCATCAGAGAAACGAGGGGCACACTGCCCCGCTGGCCTGCCCTCCGGCCTGGCCTGCCCCGATATCCTACCCTCCGGCCTGGCCTTCCCCGATATCCTACCCTCCGGCCTGGCCTGCCCCGATATCCTACCCTCCGGCCTGGTCTGCTCCGATGGCCTACCCTCTAGATGTGCGCCAAGCACATTGCCCTTCTGATGTGCTCTTCTCACAGCCATTGTGAGCAGCGTTGCAAAGACCACTAGGCCTTCATTTAAACAGGCCACCGGGTCGCCAATAGACCCGGCATCTGTGCACGCCCACCGCCTCCTGCCCACTCCTGCTATCCACAGGAGTCGTGAACCACGCTGGGCGGGCCTTAATTGGCTCACCTGCGTAAAATGGCAGCGTGGACCTGATCGCGGGCGGCGATTGTGTCCATGCCTGCCCGCCCCTGCTCTCACTCCTGCATGGCCCACCCAACATGGGGAAATGTCTCCCCTATGAGTTTGTGGACAGCTTGACATTCCTGAGCAAATACTTTCTGCAGAGATCTCTCTGCCTCAATCTCTCTTTCTCAGGGACATTGAGGACCAGGCACTCGGCCACATAAACAAGGCTGAGAAGTATCTGGGTAGTTTGGCCCAGACCTCCTTCATACTTCATAGACAGATGCAGGATCTAACTGGGGCTGTTGTGACCAATATTGTACAGAGTAGGGGGAAACTAGGTGAGAGAGAGAAAATGAGCATCTGCAGAAAATGATCCCATTCAACTGGTACCATGCATTTGTTACCTGTGAGAATAAGAATGAAGACTGTCAGAAGCACAGGCAAAATGTTGACCATGGCACCTTGGAGCAGGAAGTTGTCCAGAGAAAGGAGAGGGGGCAGTTGTAGGGGAATAATAAATTGGGGAATGGACCGCATTCTCCGTGAGGATCAAGAGTCCCACCTGATATGTTACCTACCTGGTGCCAGGCTAAGAGACATCCTGAGCCAGCTTGTGAGGGTATTAAAGAGGATGGGGAAGAATCCATTTGTAGTCAATGTTGGAACCAACCACAAAACTATGAAAGAAATTTAAGTGCAGGCTCTTCAAACATGCATGCCCACATTTAGCAATACTGCATTTATGTTTCTACTTGGAAGTGTAATGGCTGGTATCTGAATCAACAAAGGGATTTGATAATGAGTCATGAGCCAGATTGAGTTAAGAGCCAAACTGTACATGGACATATATCTGATAGTGACTAGAATGGCCCAGGTCCTCTAGTCTCCAGATCATTGGAGACTGGATGTAAGACTCAACATGTGCGCTGGGACCCCTGCAAAGTCCTGACATGGGAATTACATGGGAAGTTTCACTTCCGATGGGCAATTCCCCTGTTCCCTGTGGGACCTCCATGAATGCTTCCGACTCGGAGTTAGAGTCAGTGACTTCGGACAGTTCCATGGGACTTACCTGGATAGTTACCAGGAAATGATAGATAGAAAAATCCTAGTCTAACTCCTAGGTAACTACGGAACTGACTGCACCCCCCCACCCCCCCAATCATTCACACTGACCAAGTCCCCACCCTCCCAATCCACCTACTATCCCCAACCACCTGAGTACCCACCTGACTGTCCAACCATCCTGACCCAACTAACACCCCAACATCCGACCTGACTAACCCCCAAGCTGACTACCCCCCAACCCACCTGCCACCTCACTCATCTACTACCTCATCCACGCGCCACCACATACACCTGTCACCCTACCCATCCACCACCCTACCCACCTACCATCCTACCCACCTGCCACCCTAACCACCTACCACCTCACACACTTGACACCCTACCCACTTACTAACTTACCTCACCCCCTATTCACCCACCACCCTACCCACCTGCCACCCTAACCATCTACCACTGTCAACACCTACCACCCTACCCACCTACCACCCAAGCCACTTGCCAGCCCACCCACTTGCCACCCTACCCATTCATTCATTTGTCCACTCATCCATTCACCCATTTGCTAACATCCACATGATATTTCAGCTTGCTATACGACAACCAGGCCGTTAAAAAAGAGGCTTCCCGATGCTGCCAGGATGGAGTTTCCCCAGGGATGATGCTGTGCTCTGCATTTCTGGAGGAGCTGGACTGAGAAAACCTGGCAAGAATGCGAAACGTTGTTGAGGCATCGAAAAGCTCGGGGGGAAGCAGCAATCTGACGATCATTGCTGCTTCGGGGAAGATCTTGGCCAAAATGATTAAGCTCAAGATAGTGTTTTAAAGAGACAAATGTAACACAGCTACTGAGATTCTAGATTTAGCTAAGGCTGACTTCAATGTGATGAGACAGAGATTGTCCACTGTAAACTGGGCAAATCTGTTCATGGGCAAAACAATAAAAGATTAGTGGGAGGTGCCAAAATATAACTTAATGTAATGCATAACCAGAATGTGGCCCTAAGGGATGACAACTCTACCTGCAGAAAAAAAGAACAAATAGTCATTTGGTAGTACAGAGCTTGAGTATTGCTGAAAAAAAGTATTGCTGTTCATCTTGCACTCATCAGGACACTCGCAATAATACCAACCTAAGGGGGGAATCAACAATTTATACTGATGTAAAGACTGTGCTGATTGGTTGGCAAATGGTGTTGCCATGGAGAATGCACCACTGATGGTGACTGACAGTTAACTGCCAGGCATTGTTTGAAATTATTATTGCGAGTGTCCTGATGAGTGCAAGATGAACAACAATACTTTTTTTCAGCAATACTCAAGCTCTGTACTACCAAATGACTATTTGTTCTTTTTTTTCTGCAAGTAGAGTTGTCGTCCCTTAGGGCCACGTTCTGGTTATGCATTACATTAAGTTATATTTTGGCACCTCTCACTAATCTTTTATTGTTTTGCCCATGAACAGATTTGCCCAGTTTACAGTGGACAATCTCTGTCTCATCACATTGAAGTCAGCCTTACCAGGCTTGACCCTGATTGGTCGAGGCATTGTCCTGAGGAATGAGTCAGTGAATGGCTGTCATTTATTTTGTTTCGCTGAAACAGGTGAAACGTGTATACGGTTATGAACACCTAGAGATGTTGGGGGAAACACAAATCTAAAAGGAAAAACATACAAGATTACTAGATATTCAAAGAACAACAAAGGCTGACAGTACAGTTAGGAAGAGCTGCAGAAAGGAGTAAGGAAAGAAGCTTCAAGTGTATCAAAATCAGCGCGGCATTTTTTCTCGATTATATTAGGAAAATTAGGTGGTTAGGAATGACGTGGACCCCTTAAAAAGTGACAATGGTGGTACTTTAAATGAAAATAAGGAAATAGTAAACAAAAACAATAGCTTTGCATCAGTATGCTGGGTATCCCAAGGAAACTAATATTGAAGCAGGGAAAGTAATTCACCCAGATTAATGTATGCAAATGAGCAGTAATTTAAAAAAAAATGGGACTAAAAAATGTCAAATCTTGGGGACCAGGTTGGTTTCACCCCAAGGATTTAAAGGAACTAGGTGAGAACATTGCACATGTCCTTACTATGATTTTCTAAATTTCCCTCTTTTCATGAACCATTTCTTTCGATTGGAAAATTGCACCTCCGCTCTGCTACTTAACTAAGGTGAGAGTGGGAAACAGGGAATTGTAGACCAGCTACCCTAACATCTGTTGCTAGGAAATTGCTGCAGGCTGCAATTAAGGATAGGCTGATTGAACATCTTAAAAATGTCCATCTTCTCAGAGAGAGCCAGCAGAGGTTTGGAAGTGGGAGAACCTGCTAGACGGACTTGATTGAATTGTTTGAAGAGGTCACTAAAGTAGTGACTTGGGGTTGTCTATGGATTTTATTTATATGCACTTCCAGAAGGCATTCGATAACATCTCCCAGAAGTGAATATTAGCTGAAGTTGAAGTTCATGGAATTAAGGAAAATGATTGGCCTCCTTACTAGATTGGCTGAGGAGCAGGAGTATAAGAGTAGGAAGAATGGACCAACACTTTGACTGGCAGGATGTGACTAACAATGTCTAACAGGGATCTATGTTAGACCCTCACCTACTCACTATTTATTAATGACTTAGATGATGTGATAGAGAGCAACAAGTACAAGTTTGCAGAAGATACAAATATAAGTGTCATTATAAGCCTTGTAGGTGGAAGCCTAAAATTACAAAGAGATATTGATAGGCTTAGTGAATGGGCAAAACTATGGCAAATGGATTTCATTATAGGCAAGTGTGAGGTCACCCACTTTGGACTGAAAAGAATATAGCGGACAACTTTCTAAATGGTTGAAAAGGTCTAAGCAGTGAAGACCCAAATAGACTTGGGGATCCATATACACATGTGTGTATATCATAAAATGACACAGAGAAGTAGAGAAAAAAAATCAAATAAAGCTAATGGAATTCCGGCCTTTATATCAAGAGTACTAGAATAGAAAGGGATCGACGTTATGCTACAGCTATACAAAGCCCTAGTGAGACCACATCTGGAGAATTGTATTCACTTCTAGACACCCTGGGCAGAATTTTAGGTTGCTTGAGCAGACGCAGGCCCAACCCGAATGCAGGTGAAATTGCGCAAAATGACATCGGGCGTGCATCCCAATGTCATCGGGCATGCGTCCCAATGTCATCGCGCATGCGAGCAATATTGAGGTCGGCGGGGATGCATGGGAGTCAGACCTGCACCCATCGACAATTAATGGGCCAATTAAGGCCATTAAAAACCCTATTGTCCACGATTTTATGTTGCCCGTGCGATTTCGCACTGACCACACAGGCTAAGTGGACAGCCCATTTTTAACGAAACCTCATCCAACGGTGGGATGGAATGTCCACAGTGATATATAATAAAAAAACAAAGATATCTGGGGCCTGAGGTTTTTTGAGTTCTGCTGTCAGGTGCTTGGATGCATAGGATGGACACAGTTTGCTGCGTTTATTTTTTTCTCATTTAGTCTGTCCAGGTCTGCAGCTCTCTGAGGGAGCGCCGCAGCAGCTGTCTGCCTTCAGGGAGCTCGCTAGAAGTGTCCACCCGCACCCTCACTTTTGTCCACGCATGCCCTCTTCCCCACCTCCCCACCCGGAAGAACTGAGGCTTTCATAGCGCGCGTTCCACGCTGGCTGCCCGTTAATTAGCCAGCCAACATGAAATTGTGTTCGGGGGCCGATCGCAGGCAGAGCGCATTTTGGGTCCCGTCCCATACCTGCTGACTTGGCTTGCACACCAAGCGTGAAATTCAGGCCCATAACTTAGTAAAGATATATGAACCGTGGAAGAAGTACAGCATAGATTTGCCAACTTGATAACAGATTACAAAATATATGCCAATGTTTTTTTGACAAAAAACTACGTATGTTCCCTGCTTCTCTCGTGCTCGATATCAATCAGACCATTGGTCGTCTAATAAAAGGGTGGCGCAAAGATGATTGGGATTTTGTCAGTGTTCCAAAATCTACTTCTTGATTTTTTTTTTCTTTTAGCACCCTAAGTTTAACCTAGATGATTTGTTAGTCTGGAGTCCTTCTGATTTATCAAAATCTCTGCCATGCTGACTTCAGAAGCCTCTTGGATACCAAGGTCCGAGCAGCAAGTTAGTGTCACCCTGTTTAATGAACGGTTTAGACGATTTTAGTTTAATGTTTCAAAATGTTTTGCATTTCTTTTTACTCCCTTTTTTAGAGTTCTAATTTATTTTCTAATGTTTACCTATTAAGATATTGAAAAAACATTTAACTTAATGCTTAATGTTTCTAGTTCCAATCGTCCTTGGAGTCATCTTTACTCGATAAATTGCTTGAACTCCTCCAGGAGTTCTTGCCCTTATTCCATGTGACCTTTATATAGTTTGGATACCCGAGCAAACTGTTTGCTGCAACTGGACATTGTGTTGAGGCTTGAGTGGAATTTTGTCTTTATCTGCATTTGTCTTTCAGTATCATTTGTGAAACTTATTCACTGAATCATCTTTTCTCCACCCCTTTACTGTACGACCGGGTGGCCTGATCGATATCAAGCAGGAGACAAGCAGGGAATATACATAGTTTCTTGTCAAAGAACATTGGAGTATACTCAGAAATAGAGCAAAAGAAATTCAGCTGTACACTCACCAGGGACTTGAATGCATGCCCGTCACTGATGCCAGGGAACGTGGTTGCATCTGCATTGAGACTGTCAGAGAACAGACGCCAAAGATCAACATCAATTTTCGTAACGTGGCAGCAGCCATACAGGCATTAGACAGTTATTATCCTGTTATCTTCTTTTCATCAGTGTTCTGCTTGTCAAGGTGAGAGATTTAGAAGCTGGAAAATGAAATCCTGCCTATTTCAGAGACTTATTCTCTTCTGGCAAGCAAAGTATTATTCTTCTCTGAGTTTAATAGTTCTAAATTAAATAAAAAATATGGATACATGGGAGTTTGCTATGTGTAACCCTACACCTGCAGTTAGGCTTTTAAAATAGCCTATATTTAAAATAGCCACAATGTCTGCAATTCACCTGCTCAGTTTGCACATTTGAATGGAAATGAAGAAAATGCCAATTTACCTACAATGCTCAACTTCCTGACAGCACGCCCCAGATCGAAAAGGACCATTGTGCACCCCAATGGTGTGTTCCTCAAACACCAGGGTGTGTTCCGTTGGTCCACTACAGGAAGACGTTTCCTGGTTCAATAGTTGCAGATCCATACTGGTAAAGATCACCTGGTTACCAGTAAAAGATTAATGGTGTGAGGAACCTTAAACCAATACAGCAGAACTGATCACGGGAGATGGAACAGAACAGGAAAATGAAAGATTGCCAGGCAGCCAGAAATTATTTTCACAATGAAGAAAATTTAGCCACACTTTGAACTGTTTCTGAAACTCAAAATTTCATCTTTAATCTATTTTAGTATACATTTCATCTGTGCTGGTTCTTTCCAGTGGCTTAACTAATTCATAACTGAGAAACAATTTAACAATGCCTATGAGAAATAGAGCTGATACTGGCCAATGGGTCTGCAGTAATGATGAAACTGTCGATTTGGCATTTTGCGACGCACTCTTCCCCAGTCATGAATATAATGCCAAAGGGTGTGACTATATACCTTCTGCCAGTCGAGGGAGCTGTAACATTTAGGCAATGTTAATTTCCATCTAGTGGTAGAATTATAGTAATGTATAAGGATAACCCTTGGCTGACCTTAAATTTGTTTATTAGAAAAGAAAGAACTTGGATTTATATAACATCATTTACTAATTTAGAGCATCCCAAAAATGCTTTACAATCAATTATGTACTTTTGAAGTATTGGCTGCTGTTGTAATGCAGGAAACATATAACTTAAATACTAATTATTGTCATGACCTGGATCACTGTGCTCTTCCTAACAAGAAAGTGTACTCTTCTCAACTTTCTACCAGTAAGTGGATCTAAACTTCATGGAGTTCTTAGGCACAGAAGAAGGACACTTGGCCCATCGAGTCCCTGCTGGTTCTCTGCAAAACAATCCGGTCAGTTGCATTCCCCAGCTCTATCCCCATCGCCCTGTGAGTTTATTTACCTCAAGTGTCTACCTAATTACTTTTTGAAATCTTTGATGGTTTTTGCTTCCACCAGCCTCACTGAGTTCCAGTTCACCGGTTTCATCGTTCATTCTGTGACTCATTATTTTAAATGGGAAGCAAAACCGAAAACAAGGAGAGGAATTTTAACCTGGGTGAGTGGGTGGGATTGGATGCAGGCACGTGTGTGTGTGTGTGTGTGTGTGTGTGTGTGTGTGCATGGGGGCAGGTTGGGTGTCAGGTGTGGGCTTAAATGGACAATAAGTAGAAATATGCTGGGTCAAATTCACTGACCTTTCTTCAGTTAGGTCCAAGGGCCCTCCCAGGAGGTAGGTTGGCATTTCGTACCTGTTAATGAGGCCGGAAGCCCTGGATTCAACCTGTTTTTCAAGTTTAACTGTGGCCAGCCAGGCTTCCCAGGCCTCTGGAAAACCCAACAGCTGCAGCAATGCAAAATCAGCCTTGGGGACTGAGGTGATGGGTACAGAATGGTTCATATATCAGCTCCCTTGAGGGTGAGTTCACCAACACATTCTGCCACAGATGAATCAGATGATCACCTCAATGGGGCGGCATATAGGAGAGTGCTGATGGACATTGTTCCAAACCCATTAGAGACCAATAACTTTCAAAAAAAGAAGTGAATTCCCAGTGACCAATTTAAAGGATCCTTTTAGATGCAGAGAACATCTGCCCCCTGCACTCTTTCTCTCTCTCTCTCTTATTTTACACTTTGCCACAGTTAAAATTGACTACATTATAAATGGGCAATTCACTGATGCAGTTCTTTACAATCTGGTTCGATTATTCTGATGACGACAATGTTATCAATTGTGATACAGGCTGGGATCCATAATGGCTTGGCTGGAACCTTAGTTATGAAATTCCACTTGGTCATATAACATATCATTGCAGATCCTCTACCTACTCATTCCAAAGCTAGAGATCACAGCAGGGTGGGGAAATTGATTAAGACTTCCTTCACTGCAGGAATTCACCAAGCCTCCGTAGGCAGCACCTTCCAAACCCACAGCCACTACCATCTAGAAGGACAAGGGCAGCAGATACAAGGAAACACCACCACTTGGAAGTTCCCCTCCAAGCCACTCACCATCCTGACTTGGAAATATATCGCTGTTCCTTCCCTGTCGCTGGGTCAAAACCCTGGAACTCCCTCCCTAATGGCATTGTTGATGTACCTACATCACATGGCCTGCTGCGGTTCAAGAAGGCAGCTCACCACCACCTTCTCAAGGGCAATTAGGGATGGGCGATAAATGCTGGCCCAGCCAGCGAAGCCCACATCCCATGAATGAATTTTTTAAAAAGTGCCTGTTTCCCTGTCACTTTGGGGATCTGGCATAAAACTGAAGGCTGCCACTCCTGCTCAAATGAGGGCTACCAGTCTCCAGAAAAACATTAGTAGTAATAGCCCCTGTGGGGGAGGTTCAGGCTACAGAAGTGGCTTGGCTACTGAAAATGGAGAACGTTGGCCCTGTTACACAGGATAGAAAACAGTTGCCAGACTTTATAACAGGGCAAAACAACCATCAACAAAGATGTGTCTATAGTGGCATGGGTACCTATTGGTCCCAAATTAGTGAGTCTGTGCCCATGTACTGCAGCAGGGTCAACACTGAGATGCTCCAATGTGTACGGTCCTGTTGTTACTGACCAAATTATGGCCATGGTTATTGCAAGAAGCAGCTTTGACAGTACAAGCACCCTTATCTTATTCCATTTTATTTTATCCTTGTGATCATTTGAAACAGAGCTATTTGGGGAAGTTATACAGATAGACCCCATCCTTTGCTCTTCATTTACCCATAATGTAGGAAAATACATCATTGCAATGCAGGCACCGAAACACAGAAGTTGGTTCAAACTGCCTGAACTGAATTGATTGAATGCAGCAAAGCAACATTACATTTAATAATACAAAATGTACAAAGAATAAAGTACAATAAAAGGAATGTCTCACCCTTAGTACTGATACTTCCATTGTAAGTGTACTTGGCGATGAATGGATGTAATAGGGGTATGCACTGCAAATGCAGTAAGATCACTGAAAAAAAAACCCGTGGAGTGAGTCACCTGCCACTTGTCATTAATGAGTAGAATAATTTACTATTTGGTCAAAGGGACCAAGGTGGGTCAAACGGTTGGCTTCAATAAATTGCTGCTTCCACAGCTTCACTGCAGACAATCCCTGGTGCCTGTCTGTACCTTAGTGGTTTTGAACTTGCATTAAAAAAGAAATCAATGGTTCTGTAAGTAGGAGACAGCATCAATTATCCCACCAAGGTTTAATGGCAGAACTAGTGATTAGTCTCTTGTATTGCCATATTGCCATATGATACCTTGTAGTTATGTGAAGACACTATATTTCATGACAATTAATGAAATAGTGAAATTATGCAGCATGTTGAAGAAAGGGCATGCTACTTAGTAAGGTATCACAGCTTTTCAGAAATCAAGTTCCAGACCTTTGAAAATTATACCACCTTATACAGAGAGTCAGACTTATTGAAGACACATTGTGCATCACTGATGCCTACGCATATACAACACAATGTAATACACATCTCAGTGGTGACTCACAATGTCTGTAACTTCTTTATGTCAATAAACAGGTTCAAAAATATTGTAGGATGGAAAGGAATGTGCCCTGTGCTGTTTTTGGACATCCCTTCAGCAGATCATTTGATTTTATTCAAAACCTTCTTGCAAATATTTCGTATTAAATTACTTATCTGAATGGCCACATTTGGATGATTCTGGAGTTGCTACTTTTAAACTACATGATTGGTTAGATAAGCTAACAGTTGTAGCAAATGTAAAAAAAGGTTAAATTTAACACACATTGTTGATGATGGAGCTTCTGAATTTCAGACAAGGCAGAGTTCCTGAATTCTAGACTTGGATTTGGACTCTCATCCAAGACAGGCCTTCCACAATCACTGAGGCTTTAGGAGCTGGCCCCTGGCCTACTTCTCAAATTGTTTTAACCAAAATTAAAGATTGTCTGTAATTTTGCATTGGGGACTGTCATGAGTGGTGGCTGAGTTGGTACCATTGATAGTGTTGATCCACAGACACTTCTGGGGTGAAACTTTAAGTTTATTTACCAGGTACTCAGCAGCTACAGTGTGTGTGCTTTCAACTCCATCTCTGTCTCTATACTACTAACCACTGAGGTAGCCCACGCTACACTCCTATTGGTTACTATAGATCATGTGATCTTCCTTAACATGCATTATTCTTGAAGGTACATTTCACACTAAATAAAACCATAATTAATACATTCCTCCCCCTTTAACTCAGATATACATATATTTGCATGTACGAATTTTTCAAGACAACATAATATTTACACCGGGTATGGAATTTACAAGTTCAATCGTTCAGGTGGTTTCCTGGTATGTGTGGAATGACGCGGCTCCACAACTTAAGATGCTTTGTTAGGAACCTCCTTTTCCAGAGTTGCCTGAACATCAGGTGCTTCGATGGGCACCTGCAGACCTGTATCCTCAACTCTTACAGGAACAACAGACATGTCAGTCCTGGGTTAAGTAACCTCAACAGGAAATGCTGACTTGGTCATGATCACTGGTGGAACCAAATTTTGGCGATTTGTCTGTTTCTTCCTTAGATGGTCCACATGTTTCCATATAATCCAGCCTCCCACCTCCATGGGGTAAGATAGAGGTCCAGTCACTGCACTTATTTCACCCGGTAACCACTTTGGCCCTTCTCCGAAGTTCTTCATGTATAGCGTTTCCCCCACGGTAAATTTCTTCTCAAGATTATGTCAGACGTGTCTAGTTTTCCGGCTTTCCTGACTCCTTTCCACCTTCCCCTCTAAATTCAGCATTATTAAGCTCAATCTCATCTTGACAGTGTTTCAACAATAACTCTGTAGGTGTGACACCTGTTGTTGTGTGAGGGGTGGTCCTATAATGAAAAAGAAAGTGTGCTAGCATAGTTGCAAAGGAATCGCAAGTTAGCTTTTTCATGGCTGCCTTGAACATTTGAACCACCCTATTGGCCAGTCCATTTGAGGAAGGGTGGTACGGTGAAGTTTTTATGACTGATACCATTGAGCCTGACAAACCATTGAAACTCAGCACTCATGAATGTCGTGCCGTTATCAGAAATGACCACTTCTGGAAGTCCAAAACATTGACGCAGCTCCTCAATTGTAGCACCTGGCGTTGGTGACTTCACCTCATATATGTCCAACAATTTTGAGTAGACATCAACAATGAGCAGAAAGGTCCCACATAGTCAATGTGTAACCGCACCCATGGTCTTCCTGGCCACTCCCAAGGGCGTAACAGTACAGTTGAAGGCAACTTTTGCCATTGCACACAATTTTTCACTAAACTGTCTACTTCACCATCCATCCCAGGCCACCACAGTGTGCTATGGTCTTCATTCGGGAAATTCCTGGATGGGCAATGTGTAGTTCAATTAAAAGTGGCTCCCTTCCTTTGAAGGTATTATCACTCGTGTTCCCCACAATAAGATGCCATTCTAAGATGCTGGTTATCTCATGTCTTCTGTCGAATTTCTTCATTCATAGGGTGGTCAATCTATGGAATTCTCTCCCACAGAAGGCTGTGGAGGCCGGGTCACTGAATATATTCAAGAAAAAAATTGTGATATGAGAGGCATCAAGGGGTATGGAGAGAAAATGGGAATATGGCGTTGAGATAGAGGATCAGCCATGATCACATTGAATGGCAGAGCAGGCTTGAAGGACCGAATGGCCTACTTCCGCTCTTTCACATCATCAGATACAGGCTCTTGTGACCACCCATGCAGCACTTGTCCTCATACTTGAGATAGGACTGGGTCCCGAATTGTCCAGTCTCTGATCTGTCGAGGATATACCGGCAAGGAATCTAAGAAATTTAACAGTGAAGCAAGTTCCTGTGGAACTGGGTTGTGCTCATCATTTTCTTGTAAAGGCAAATGACTAAGGGCATCGGCCCATGTACAAAAGTGTATTTGTATGCTGCCAGAATTAAACCTCATTGTTGTATTCTTGCTGAGGCTATGGGTGGTATAGCCTTGTCCTCACTAAACAATCCTAGCAATGGTTTGTGGTCTGAAATGATTGTAAAATGGCGTCCATGTACATACTGGTGAAATTTCTTGACACTAAAGATGGTGGACAGGCATTTTTCTATCTGCGAGTATCCCTTTTCCACTGTGGTGAGCGTTCTTGATACGTAACCTATCGGTCGTTCCATGCCATCATCCATTCGATGAGAGAGCGCTGCTCCCATTCCATAGAGAGATGCATCACATGTCAGCACCAATTCTTTTGTCTGGTCATAATGCACTAATAGATTGAACGAGAGCAACAATTGTTTCACCTGTATGAAAGCTTCTTTCTGGGGCGCCTCCCAAGACCAACGTTGGTTCTTTTTGAGTAGAGAATGCAGGGGGGCAGCACTGTAGACAAATTGGTAAGAGCCGCCCATAATAGTTGATCATTCCTAAGAATGATTTGAGCTCTGAGGCGTCCTTTGGTGCAGGTGCCTCTCTTATGGCTCTCACTTTCTCCTTTAACCTGGTGTGGGCCCTGTGAATCTACCCAGTGATCCAAATAGATTATCTCCATTGCTTAAAACGTGCACTTTTCTTTTTTTAAACACACCCCAGTCTGTAAGAATCATTTTAAGACTTCTTCTAAGTTTGCCAAATGCTCTTTTTCAATGAATCTTCATGAATACATTGTCTAAATAGACTACAACCTGGGGCAGTCCCTGCAGTAAGCTTTCCATCCTTCTCTGAAAGATGGCGCAAGCTGACGAGATATTGAAAGGCAATTGAGCAGATTGGTACAACCCTTTGTGGGTATTAATTGTGACAAATTCCTGGAAGGCATTATCCAACTCTAGTTGTTGATAAGCATGACTCATGTCAAGCTTTGTGTAGGTTGCCCCTCCTGCCAGCTTGGTGTACAGGTCTTTGATTTTTGGAATGGTTGCCTGTCTAGCTTAGCTACTTTATTAACTGTCAGTTTGTGGTCTCCACAAACCCGGACGCTTTGGTCGGGTTTAAGGACAGGGACTATGGGTGCTGCCCATTCTGAAGAGAGCACAGGTTGTATAATGCCCAGTTTCTCTAGTCTGTCTGGTTCAGTGTCGATTTTCTCTCACAGTTCCTATGACATCGGTCTTGCCTTCATGAAGCGAGGGGTTGCTTGTAGATCCACATGAATTTTTGCCACCAGCCCCTGGATTTTCCCAAGTTCACCCTAAAAGACAGTGGTGTACTTTCGAACTAACTCTGGTAGCCTGCTTGCTCTCAACTGGAAAATTTCAGCCCATTCTAACTTAATCGCCTGTAACCACTTTTACCCCAGGAGACTTGGCCCCTCGCCTGCTATCGCCATCACGAGGAGCTTTGCTGATTGGCTTCCTGAATAGACAGTTACTCTGCTTATGCCTTTTACTTGAATGTCTTCATCTGTATGTGTTTCCAGTTTGGCAGCTGTTTCTTCTAAATTTAATTGATGTTCACCATTACTCAGATATCTGAAGGAATGTTCCCCAATTACTGTCATAGAAGCTCCTGTGTCCACTTTCATTCTAACAGGTCTGCCATTTACCTTCACTGTGACAAATATTGGTTCTGTTATTCTAGCTTTCAGGTTAGACAACGAGTAAATGTCTGAATTTGTTGTTTCAGGCTCTTCTACATTGTAGATTTCATTGGGCTTCTTCTTTTGTTTACAAACCTGCTTGAATCTTTCCTTGCACAGCCTCATCATATGTGCATTTCTATGACAATAGTAGCATTTATTTTTTTAAACTGCCAATCGCTAAAAGACTGCTTGTTTCCACCTCTATTATAATTATTCTTCGATTTTGCTGCTAAGTTATTTTTCTTTATTTTTTAGCTAGTGGGGGCTGTTTTGCGTTTCTCAGCGGAGTCTCGCTTTTTTGCACCCTTTTCGGCTGGGGTTTCCCGCCCAATGTGGAGGATGGCGCCATTTTGCCCACCCTTTAGTACTTTTGAATCTCTGACTGCGCTTTCCATGGGCAGCACCATCTCTAGCTCCTCCCTGAAATCCAAATTCACTTTGGACAATAATCTTTTCTGAATAGTGAGCTCATTCACACCACACACTAATCAATCTCTGAGCCTGTCATTTCAAGACGTCGCGAACTCACAATGTTCCGTTAGCTGCTTCAAGTTTTCCTCGCAATTGCCTCACCTGGGGTTCTATTTCACAAATTAAACCTGAACCTCTGCATCGTGGCTGAGGGTCTGGGTTGAAAATGACCCTTCACGAGGTCCACCAAATTCATTGAAATTTTTCGAATCTGGGGCACTGGGTGCTGTCAAACTTTGAATCAAACTTTGGTTTTGCTCCCACAAACACTTCAGATTGCAGGGGCTCTGACACAAATTTTCAAATCCTCTCCGGCCACAGGAGAGGTGCCAGAGGACTGGAGGAGAGCCAACATGGTAGCATTATTCAAAATGGGTAGCAGGGATAAACGAGGTAACTACAGGCCAGTGAGTCCAACATCAGTGGTAGGGCAAGTATTGGAAAAAGTCCTGAGGGACAGGATTCATCTCCACTTAGAGAGGCAGGGATTAATCGGGGATATTCAGCATGGCTCTGTCAGGAGGAGATCATGTCTAACAAATTTGGTTGAATTTTTCAAGAAGATGACTAGTTGTGTAGATGAGGGCAGTGCAGTTGATGTTGTCTACATGGACTTCAGTAAGGCTTTTCACAAGGTCCCACATGGGGGAATAGTCAAGAAGGTAAGATCCCATGGGATCCAGGGCAATTTGGCAAATTGGATCCAAAATTGACTTAGTGGCAGGAGGCAAAGGGTGATGGTCGAAGATTGTTTTTGCAATTGGAAGCCTGTGTATGCAGGGATTAATGCTGGGACCTTTGCTGTTTGTAGTGTACATTAATGATTTATACAGGAATATAGGGAGTATGATCAGTAAATTCGCAGATGACATGAAAATTGGTGGTGTCGTAAACAGTGTAGAGGAAAGCCTTAGATTACAGGATGATATAGATGGGCTGAGAAGATGGGCAGAACAGTGGCAAATGGAATTTAATCCTGAGAAGTGTGAGGTGATGCACTTTTGGAGGACTAACACTGCAAGGGAATACACAATGAATGTTAGGACCCTAGGAAGTACAGAGGATCAGAGGGACCTTGGTGTACATGTCCATAGATCCCTGAAGGCAGCAATGCAGGTAGATAAGATGGTTAAGAAGGTATATGGGATACTTGCCTTTATTAGCTGAGGCATAGAATATAAGAGCAGGGAGGTTATGTTGGAGCTGTATAAAATGCTAGTGAGGCCACAGCTGGAGTACTGTGTGCAGTTCTGGTCACCACACTATGGGAAGGATGTGATTGCACTGGAGAGGGTGCAGAGGAGATTCACCAGGATGTTGCCTGGGCTGGAACGTTTCAGCTATGAAGAGAGACTGGATAGGCCGGGGTTGTTTTCCTTAGAGCAGAGAAAGCTGAGGGGGGACCTGATAGAGATATACAAAATTATGAGAGGCTTGGATGGAGTAGATAGGAAGGATCTTTTCCCTTAGCAGAGGTGTCAATAACTAGGGGACATAAATTTAATGTAAGGAGCAGGAGGTTTAGAGTGGATTTGAGGAAAAATGTTTTCACCCAGAGGATGGTTGGAATCTGGAACACACTGCCTGAGAAGGTGGTAGGGGCAGGAACTCTCACAACATTTAAGAAGTATTTTGATGATCACTTGAAATGCCATCGCTTACAGGGCTACGGGCCAAGTGCTGGAAAATGGGATTAGAATAGAGAGGTGCTTGATGGCCGGCATGGACACGATGGGCTGAAGGGCCTGTTTCTGGGCTGTATAACTCTGTGACTCCACTTAAGAGGATTGCTCGCCACCTCTCTTCCCCCGTAATCTCGTTCACTTGAAAAAATAATGTGAGGTGTTCTATGTAATGAGACCAATCATCTATGGCTGGTTCAAAAGGATCAACTCTCCCAAACTGTGGCATTTTGAGAGGGGATAACTTCTTCAGTTCTAACATAGATGGCTACTTACAATCACTGGGTGAGGTACAGTGCCAAGTTCTTTCTAACCTGATTTCTTCTGTTCAATCCTGTTTTATCCTTGTCGCCAGTTTGTTGTAGGGTGACCGAGTTGGTACTATTGCTAGAGCTGATGTGCAGACTCTTCTTGGGTGGAAACTTTAACTTTATTTACCAGGTACTCAGCAGCTATTACATGTGTGCTTTCAACTCCAACTCTAACTCTATACTACAAACCAGCACTGCACTCCCACTGGTTGCTATAGATCATGTGATCTTCCTTAACAAGCATTATTTTTAAAGGTACACACTAAATAGAACCATAATTATGACAAGGATAAACTACAGTACCGAACATAATGGATAGATTGAACAGTATAGGTCCCACTGCAACTTTCTTCCTCCTAGTTGATTCAGATTTGGATTTCTGACAATAAGCTGAGACAAGTCTACATTCTTATTTGATATTTAAATCGTACTCTACGATGGTAGACCATCAAGATGGTCTCATTTATGCAAGTGAGACAACCTGTCAAAAGTTGAGAGATGTTCTGGATGCTTTAAATTTGTAAAATTAGAATTACTGTTCCCTTCAAATTTCTTAGAAGACACTAACTTCGGTTATGTACCATTCCGCAGATACTAACCTAGTGTATCATTCATTGATGTCTGCATTGGAACAGTGAGTGTCAGGGGAAGCTTTAACTGAGGAGAACACTATTGAGTACGATTCTGCTCTGATTTGACGCTCAAACACATGTACTTTAAAGAGAAAGTTATTGAACAGTTTTTTTGGAACTGAAGTTGGGGCAGGTTTCTCCCCTAGATACAGTCAGAGGGCAGAATCATCCCAGATTTGCACTAAATGCGGTGGTGGGTGGGAAAAACGATGTCTCACCTGCCGGCCGCAATGGAGGCTTTTCACACCGTATTGTCCCAAACCCGCCACGTTAATTAAGCATTCCCAAGAAACACGCCCATTTCCACAGCAGGCAGGCTCCCATTCACCCACCTGCTATCACCTCGTTGCTTCATCACATCAGGCGCCATATTTAAAGTGCAGCTGCGCGCACACCTCTTGGTGTTTCCAGCCAATGACGACTGCACAGAAGATATGGTTCCAAAAGGCAAGAAGACTGCAGCCTCCAGGTTCAATGATGTGCCCCTCGTATGCCTTTTGGATGAAGTGAAGGCTCCCCATGATGTTCTCTACCCCTTCTCTGGCTGCAAGATGGGTAGCAATCTCACTAATCCGGATTGGGAGACGGTGGCAGTGCTCAGTGCCAATGCCCTACCAAAGAGGTCAGCCACCCAGTGCTGCAAGACATTGAATGATCTCCTCCTTTCCACCAGGGTAAGTCACTCTTCTTATCATTCTCGACTCGCACACTCACAAACCCATCACACACCCACAGGGCCCTCACTCACTGCCAGTTCAAGGGCCATCCCCATTCACCCTCTCACACACACTCTCATTGTCCTCATTCGTCCATGGGACCACTCACTCACACAGGCCAGGCATACTTATCATCTGGCCTGGCAATCGTCCTGCTTACACTCTCCCCATCACTATTCATGCAGGACAAGTTGGCACACAACAAGAGGGAGAGGTCGCAGACTGGTGGAGGGATGCTTGAAATCAAGATCCTCGTTGACTTTGAAAACCGAGCCATCCAACTGCCGGTGAGGTTCAGGACCAGTCCTGCGTGAACGGTGAGCTCAGCAGTGCTTTAACAACTGAGGATCTAGCAGTGTAACATCCATCAGACAACCATGCTGTGAGTGATGTGTCCTGTTTCACGGGCCACTGCCATGCACTAATTATCTCCCTTTGCTTTCGCAGGCACATCTGGGAAACAGCCGACAGAGTCCATGGCCGAGGGCCTCCAATCAAACCCTGAGGAAAGCTCAGAAGACAAATCAGCTGAAATCCTCCCTGAAGTCCCATCGCAGCGCTCACCCAAACCCTCCAGCACCTCAGTGGGACTTAGCTTTAGAGTAGCCTCGGGATCACAATCTGGTGAGCACATCGCACTGTCTGATCCACAGCAGGTGTCGGTAGGGTCATCCCAGGTCCCCGGCACTCGGAGGACTGCTGAAGACCAGAAATTTACTGAGTCTGAGTCAGATGAGGAGCCTCTGGACTCGGCCATGTCTCTGTTGCTGGAGCTGAAAAGGCAAGCTCGGGAACATCAGGAAGGGATGTCTGCTGCACTCCTCAGATTGCAAGGGACGATGGAGGAGTCCGTCTACCTTCAGTCTGAGGTGATAGCACTGGCATGCCAATGCACCGAGGTCAACACTGGTAGGATGGCAGCCACTATGCAGACCTTGGTCCAGGATGTTGCTCCTGAACTCCATCGCCAATGCCATAGTTGGGCTCCAACAGTGTATGGAAGAAGGGTGTGGTGCAGCTCAATCTCACTCCTGCTACCCCCTCTCCTCCAGGAGTCAGCCTTGGGCCTTTGGGCACCCGTAGGGAGGAGGATCAGCAGGTTTACCCCCTGGCCTATTCATCCAGGTGACTCCGGGAGTGTCTGGCCCACCCATAGCCCCTCTTCCTGTGCTCTCAGCAGCTCCAGCTCTACAGGCCGAGGAGGGAGCCACTGCCACACAGCAGGACCCCGAAAGCAGGCTGGGGCCCTCCAGGTCTCGGCCCTCCAGAGGATGTCTGCCAAGGTCATCACAAACAAGGTGTGGAGCCAGCAGGCTGCCCCCACCTCCACTGTGGATGTCCAGGGAGCACCAAGCTGTAGCAGCAGCATTAGGAAAGTTAAGAAGATGTAGTTGTGCAGCCTGGGCACAGGGGTTGATCACGTGTACATAATGTTCACCATTGTAAATTAATTCCCAAGGACGTCTCCCTGCCTATGGCTCCTTGTTCTGATCAGCAATGTTCATGTCACTCAGATGTGAAACCTTTCTGCACAAGATAAAGGCAGGTGTCTCAGTCCAGGGCCTCTTCCCTGTGTCTGTGCAGCCTTCAGACCACAGTGATGGTCCAGCCTCACATTTCCTGGACACGTTACTGATGCCTGCACCTCGATGGTGCTGGTCATCGCTGCCAGAATGTAGTGGGCAGGTATCACAGAGTTCCATCATTCTCTCTGTGTGCTCTCAGCACCTTTAAGGTACCATCTACAAGATACAATGCAGGAATTTGCCAAGGCTCCTTCGAAAGCACCTTCCAAACCCACTACCACTACCACCTAGAAGGACAGGGGCAGCAGATAGATGGGAAAACCACCACCGAGAAGTTCCCCTCCAAGTCACACACCATCCTGACATGGAAATATATCACCGTCCCTTCACTGTCACTGGGTCAAAATCCTGGAACTCCCTCCCTAACAGCACTGTGGGTGTACCTACACCACATAGACTGCAGCAGTTCAAGAAGGCAGCTCACCACCACCTTCTCAAGGGCAAATAGGGATGAGCAATAAATGCTGGCCCAGCCAGCGAAGCCGACATTCCGTGAATTCATTAAAAAAAAGGTGGGGCTGGCTCACATCTCTTCAGCATCTGTGACCAGTGATGCTGTGCTCCTGAAGGGCTCAGGTGCTGACGGTGGACAAAGGATCAGATGCTTTTAAAGTTTCATGGCTGCGTCTCTATGATATGACCTGATCACAGAGAGCGCAAGTGAGCTGCCCTCAGCCAGACAGGAGTCAGACATTCTCAGGGACTGTGTGAAGATCTATGGAGTGTCCTCACTGCATGTCATCATCATTCCTCCTGCAATCGAGCGACTATTAGGGTCTCCGCTGCATCTCCATGACAGGAGCATTCTCACAGACAGTATGTGCGCTGCCATAAGCCAGACTGGAGTCAAACATTCACAGATGCAATGTAAGGATCTATGGTGTCACCTTGCTGCACGTTGTCATCATCCTAGCAGATCTAGCAGCTTTGAGGGCCTCCTGAGCATGCCTGCCTCACCTGACCAGTGCAAAAGCCTCATCACCATCATCATTGCCTTCGAGGACCTCCTCCTCCTCATCACTGTTGACGTCATCCTCATCAGGGGAGACCTCCAGCTCCTGCAGCTCCCCCTCAGCCAGCTCCTCTCCCTGTTGCAGTGCCAGGTTGTAAAGGCCGCAGCAGACGATGAGTGAGACCCTCTGTGGACTGTATTGCAGGGCTCGATCAGACCGGTCCAGGCACTGGATCCACGTTTTCAGCATCCCGATGGTTTACTCCACCAAGGTGAGAGTTGCTGCATGAGCCTCGTTATAGCGTCGCCACCACACGGGTGTCATCAGCCACGGCCTCTGTGGGTAGCCCTTGTCCCCGAGGAGCCAATCCTGCAGCTTCTGTGGACCCTGGAAGACGTCAGGGATCAGTGACCAACTGAGAATGTAGAAACCGTGGACATTCCCCGGGAAAACGTGCGCAGACCTGCAGGATGTGTTTGGTGGGTGGTCACACACCATAGAACCATAGAACCATAGAACAGTTACAGCACAGAAGGAGGCCATTCAGCCCATCTTGTCCGTGCCAGCCTGAGGACACCCAGGTGCCCTTTCTAATCCCACCTTCCTGCACCTGGCCCATAGCCCTGCAGCTTGCAGCACTTTAGGTGCAAATCCAGGTACTCTTCAAAAGAGTTTAAAGTTTCTGCCTCTACCACCAACTTGCGCCCTTGTGGTTAACATAATTGACCTCTCCTTGCTATGGACATCTGAGCATCACATAAGTGCAGTCGATCACACACTGCACCTCTGGGAAACCTGAGATCTGGGCAAATCCAATCGCCCTTTCATCCTGGTTCTCTTGGTCCCGGGTGAAATGCACAATGTTGTGTGCCCTCATGGAGATGGCATCCATGACCTCATGGATGCATTTGTGGGTAAAGGCTTGTGACATCCCACAGAGCTCACCCGTGGAGCCCTGAAAGGAACCACTGGCCTAAAAATCTGAGTGCCTCTGTCACTTTCAAGGCTACTGGCAGTGGATGCCCTCCATGTCCCTGTGGAGCCAAATCCTGCAGCAGCTGGCAGATGTGACTGACCAGTTCCCTATACATGCACAGTCTTTGGCAATACAGGTTCTCGGTCATCTGCAGGAATGAAAGGCAACATCTATAGACCCTGGGTCTAGCTAGGCACCGACCAGCGATGGCTCGCTGTGGCTTTTCAGCGTAGAGTGGCGTAGCCCCAGCCGCCTCTTCTTCCTGATGGTTCTGCTCCATCCTCTGCGCAACCAGGTGCCTCAGTCTCTCTCTTCTCCATTGTCTTTGGTCTCTGTAAGCCACAAGACAAACAGTTCGTTCACCAGGTTCCATGATCCTGATGTACTCCTCTTGCAGGATGAAAGAGAAAGATGTGTGGGTTTACTAAGACCCTCTCTTTAGTGTGAAGGCCCCTTTATGTGCCATAGAGAGTACTTGCCACCACCTGAATGGCCAGAGATTAATGCACTGCATGTCTGCCCAAGACCCCACGCCCCTCTGCCCCCTCTACCTGACCGATTGGTGGCAGCTTTGCCCATTGGACTGCAGGCTGTGCTCTCAGCTCAGGCACAGACATTCTCCTAACCCACACTGCAAGGCTGCACCATCAGGGGGACTGGTCCAAATCGGAATGATGACATTGCAAGGGGCTGTGAACACCTCCACCAGCGACTGCTCCATCACCAGCTTTAGCGAGGAGATTATACAACATGTCCAATTGTCCAACTGTTCCGCAATCCACTAAAATGCTCTTTACTTTGCAGTCTGTGCCCGAGGGGTGAACAGCTCTGGAGCATTTGGTGGCACTTTGATGCCTCTGTGTTGGTTGAGTGGGCAGGTCAACTAGAATCCATATGCTTGTCAATGTGGCTACACCTGCACTGTCTCAGCTGTAGAGGAATGGTTGCTTTGTACAAGGTTTCCCTAATGTGTGACCACTTCCCTCCCCACAACCCTGCACCCTTCAGCCACAAGAAAGCCCTCACCACCACCCCCCCCCAAGTAATTTCAACCTCAGGGCAGCCCTTACCGCTAACCGCAACTCCCCCCCCTCCCCAACGCGCCTCAACCAGGTGGCAGTCCAACAGGTGACCCTTGTGAGTACTGTGCAACATTACTGTGCACTCACCTCTGAGTCCCCCTCAAAGTGCAGCCCACCAAGTGCACACCCTGTATTTGCCATTGTGAAACACGTCGATGTGTCATCATGCCAACATGGTTGGATGATCCAGCTGGGATTGGACGAATGAGTCCGGCGGGCTAGCCTTGTCATGATATGCGGATCTATTACAGTGGGACTCCTGATGTCTGATGGTGCGAAACGTGGCCCAACATCAACGAACTGAGCAGACAGTCGCAAACTGCAACTTTTGGCCTTCTCGCCATATTGTTCGATTGCACCACCAAGCACACCCGACACCAGCGGGCATGGATAATTCCATCCAGAGAGTGCAAGCTGGATCTCTGTAGAACACTCTAGTGAATGTTATTCTCCCCTTGGCTATCTCCAATGCCCAAAGTCAATGAAAGTTTATTTCCCTCAAGTGCCTATCAATTCCCTTTTAAAATTATTGGCCTTCTCTGCTTCCACCACCCTGCAGGCAGCGATTTCCAGGTCATTCCCACCCGCTGTATATAAATAGTTTCTTCCTCACATCCAACCTACAACTCTTGGCCAAAGCCATAAATCTGTGTCCCCTCGTCCTTGTAAAATCAGCCAATGGTGCTACTAATGGTGCCACCTGATGTTGCTGTTGGATGAGTCAGATCCCAGAGGGAAACCCAGCTGGATAGATCCTGACTTTTAGTTGCTTTTTGAAACCATGGAGATAAATTACTAAACAAATTCACAGGAATCTGCTGATGAACCTTTAACACAAAAAATAAAATATTTATTAAACTAGAAAAATTAGCTATATTCCACCAGATGAAAAGATTGGAAAGATTTCAATATTAACAGAAGAAAATAATTCAAATCAACTATTCCTTTATCACAGCTATATCTTTACCACCTTATCTAAATTTGGAAAGATAAAACAATTTACCCTATCTTATACTCTAGTGTTCAGGGTCAGTATGTATTGTATGTGAGCCAACTGGTGAATTGTGGTCAGACACATCACACTCCAAAGTAAATGACAGATGCAACCAAAGCAGATTCTATGGATTACTCAACAACCCACCCAGATGCTTGTCACGCCATGAGCCAACCTGTCTCCTTAAAACTCTGTCTTTCTCATGAGGCTTTCCAATCTCCACATTCAAAGAACTCACTTTAGAATTCTCTCCAAACATCGCTCACACTTATACAGCTTCAACAAGAGTCTACCTCTAGGGTTTCAATCTCACCTTCTGAGATTCCTTTCCTCTCAATCTCTGTGTGCGCTCAAATTTCATCTTCCAAGCACACTTTCAGATCTTCGGCCATGCCAAGCAGAACATCAATGCTCCAAAAGGGTACCTTTGCCTTTATGGCCCATAGCGCAGAGTCACCAACCTTTGGCTGCCCTCTTAGACCTTCTGGGCTTCTCTCAAGCCCACTTTGTTTCAAGTTTGCTCCCCGCAGTTCTTCCTTTAAATTGGAGCCTTTTTCTCTGCTCCAGTCATTTATCTTCACTCAGTGGAACCCATCTCTGATCCCTGCCTTTGTCCCTGCCTGGTTTGGGACCTTCTTCTTGGATTGGGGTCTTCCCCCTGTCCCCTTTCCCGTGTCCTGCTCCCTGGAATACCTCACCTCGAATGGCTCTCCTCTTCGGGTCACGTGACCTGAAGTTATACACTGTTTCACTTTTCTTCTTCCTTTTCCCCACGCGTGCGCATAGGACTGGCTCCCAGCCTTACGAGCTAAAGAAACGAATTGCGCATTTGCACAGGGCTGGTTCCCAGCCTGAAGACAAGAAAAAACACTAAACCTGCATGTCTGGCCGTTCTCCGGCCAGCACATAAACAGAAGGCCCAAGGCCTGCTTAGAACTGCAGTCCCTGAACCGCGACTCCAATTTAAAGTTAAGGTAAGTTTTTTTTTTGTTTCATCACAATGGGAAGAACTTTTCTTTGTCTATCATATATAAACTTGACATGATCTTGTATCCCTCTATCTCCGCCCTATCTCCCCTCCGACCTACACTCTACCCCTACCACCTCCCTCAGCCCCATTGATAGAGTGTAGGGGCAATTGTAGAACGAAATACTACAATCCCGGCACACATTAGATTATGAGATACTACGGATCAAATATGATCTTCTTAATTCAGATTCATCTTAAACGGTGCAATTACAAAGCAAACATGGTGGTACCCGAAAACTGGCAGTGTCTGAAAATTGCACCATATTTTTCCTTCACTCCGAGTGGCTGAGTAAACCTTGACCCCCACCTGATCTAGCTCTGGAATTTTGGGGAGCTGCTTCATCGGCACAGTGGCCTACCGAGCGCTGGTCAGCTTTGTGCACTTGGCCTTTCCTTTTCAGTTATGCCTGTGGCCTGCTTTTAACATCGTTTCAGTTTGATTGACCTTTTCTCACTTTAAACAGGATGCGCTGTTGTAGGGAAATGGGGAGGCATTAAAATGAGTTATTAACTCCCAACGCATGAGAAGCGAATTAATTACAGCAGTGACCTGGCCATTAGCCTAAAGTGCTTGGCAATCATATCGTTTGACTTCATTTTTCTTCCCCCAGTAGGTGCAAGTTCTGAAATCCGGCACAGTCTCTGTCTTGAGGTTACTGGATTTGAGGCATTCTACATGTACCATCAAAGGTTTGCTCAGTGAGGAGTGCAGGAATTATGGACTATGAACAGCAATATCTTTGATGTACAATATATCAGGCAAATAAAGACATGGAAATGGAACTGATAGCACCAAATTAAGTAAGGAGTGAACTAGCAGATCTTATATCATATTAGCAAAATATACATTTAAACCAATACATTTTGTACCAGGTAAGCAAGACCCTCAGATTAATCAAATTGATTAACCACATGCATTTCACTTATTTCAGTCACTGGTATATGTAACTATTGCCTAAATGAAAGATTTTCAATATAATTAGAATTAAAATCTTATGATACAAGAATCCTGAGTTGAATGAGCATCTCTTCGGTTCCAGCTAACTTCCCCAGGCTGTTTATATGGAGCATGAGTTAGTGCCATGAACTAACTGTGGATCTCCAGCAAATTCATAATCTCAGCTGCACTGTAAACATGTTCTTTATTGAACAGAGTACTTTTCTTAGGCTACAGATGAGCAATAATAAACAAAGTAGTCAGGGAACATGTGAAGCAGTAAAGGGCTACATGGGACTCAGTTTGATGAATTACCACTGATAACACAGGCTGATTTCTAAGTTGTAGTACAAGGGAGCATTTTATGTTCTAAGAGCTTTTTACAGGAGACACTGTACAGGGATTGACCTGTTTTTATATCATGAGACCACTGC
This sequence comes from Carcharodon carcharias, assembly GCF_017639515.1. NCBI lineage: Eukaryota > Metazoa > Chordata > Chondrichthyes > Lamniformes > Lamnidae > Carcharodon > Carcharodon carcharias. Next base: position 5,360,002 of record NC_054476.1, on the reverse strand, counting down.
TATTATTGTCAGTTCATCCTCCAGAGAGAGACCATTGTAATTTTTCTCCTACTAGCTCCATGTCCACCTGCACTCTGCGATGCAACACTTGTGCAACCCATCAGAGTGGATGTCATTGAACTGAGTAAGTGCATAGGGTAAAGGTAATGTGCAGGTGTTAGATATACAGCTGCTTCTCCTAAAACAAGGCGTGTGAGGAGGGCAAAGTGATGGAAGGAAAATGGTGTAGACAAATCTTTCATCAGATTCAGAAAAATTGTGCAAGTGTCTTTCTGATCGGATGTTAGAGTTTAGTTCAGTGGAGGGGAACATGCTGGGACTTTCTCTCCTGCTTGACCATCTCCCGCAGACCCCATGATTCAACACCCTCATCAAGGTGGGTAAGACACCTCCAGGCGAGGTTTCCCTTTCCCGCTGCCAGGTGCTGCTTTCGGTGGTGTTCCGCTTTCCCCTGCAAGAAATTAAACAGGAATGAGGGTTACTGAGAAATTATATTAACGAAGCTCACGTCAGAACGTGAGGATTGGTAAGTGTTCTATGTGAAGGAGGACACACTCAAGTTGTTTCTAGGTCTCTTTTTCTAGAGGCAGGACACGGCCTCGCCAAAACTTTCCACAATACTTGCATGCGCATCTCATCAACCATTCACTGCCGGCTTCATGTTGCTACTGTCCCATGCTGCCAACGAAGGTGAAAAACATCATCGAGGTGTTACATAGAGCATGGAAACAGATCATTCACCCTAACTGGATGTCAGTGTTTATGCTCCACATGCGTCTTGTCTCACTCTACTTCATTTAACTTCAAATAATGTGAAGAGATTAGGGCCACAAAATGTGTTTCCATTGTGCCTACATTTCTGGCATCACAGGATGCTGTTCTGGGCCTCAAATAACAACAAACAGGTGCACGCACTCACACATATTGGGGAGGCGGTGGTGCAGTCACTGGACTAGTAATCCAGAGACCCAGGGTAATGCTCTGGGGGCCTGGGTTCAAATCCCACCACAGCAGATAGTAGAATTTGAATTAAAAAAAAAAAATCTGGAATTAAATGTCTGATGATGACCATGAAACCATTGCTGATTGCTTTAAAACCCATCTGGTTCACCAATGTCCTTTAGGGAAGGAAATTTACTGGCCTGGCCTACATGTGACTCCAGACGCTCACCAATGTGGTTGACTCTTCAATGCCCTCTGAACAAGGTCAGTTAGGTATGGACAATAAATGCTGGCCTAGCCAGTGACCCCCACATCCCATCCCGTGAACAAATAAAAATAATTACAAGGGAATGCCCATGTCCCATGAATGAATTTAAAAAAAACACACAGACACACACACACTCACCAAAAACTGACACATACACCTCCTTGTGTTGATTACAATTTTGGTGGGGTTATTTGCGTGGTTGCTGAGTGTGTTTGGGTTTTGAAATGCAACAGCACATGAGGCGAGCTGTCTGTAGGCTGCCAGTTTAGATCAGTTCAATAAAGACCTACATTCACCAAATGCAGCTGTCTTTGAACTTAAAACATGGTGTCAGAAATGGAGATAAATAGAGTTTGGAAACCCTGAAAATTCTTCAGAAAAGCCACAGCTCAGAAGGGTACACAGGAACATTCAAATTTTAGTAAAAACTGCTAAAACAAAAGGACAAGGAAAAGCAAACACAAACCACAGGCTAGGCTGCAAGTAAAACACTGCTTAAGTCAACATGGCTGCAAACTTCCCCCTCCCAGCTCCTGTCCAGAAGAGAGGCAATATGTGACAGAGCTGGCAGTTTTCCACTTGCAATGGTAAATCTACAAGCTAGCAAAAGATTTATTTAACAAGCCGCAACCATTAAGAATAGCCACACTACTAACACTGCTGAGGGGGGACTGCAAAAAATTGTATTCCACCCTAAATCTACCTGACGAACAAAGTAAACAGATGACAAAGATTTTGAATGCAAAATTTGAACCCCGAGTGAATGTTACTTATGAACACTATACGTTAAGCTCTAGAGCTCAAGGTGAAAATGAGCCCATAGGTCAGTACGTGACTGCAGTAACACAGCTTGCAGAATCATTTCAATTCAGGCAGCTGAAAGATGATTTGATTAAAGATTGATTAGCCTTAGGCCTCTGGGATTCCTCAGTGAGAGCAAGTCTAGTGAAAGAGGAGAACTTACCCTCAGGAAAGCGATAGGTGTGTGTAGAAATGTGGAGCTTGTAAAACATCAGCTAGAGCACATGTTTGGCAAAGCAGACCAGGAGATACATTATGCTGAGAGACAGACCAGTCCAAAAGAGCAGAACAATGACGGACAAAGGGCAAGAATACAAATACTGCAGAAGAAATCATACAAAGGAGAAGAAGGTTTGTCCAACATGAGGTAAGCAGTGTTTTAACTGCAAGAAGCTGAATCATTTTGCACAAAGTGTTTGGCTAGAAAGAAGCAAAACAAACCTATACAGATGGCCACTGAACAGAAGAGTCTGATGATGCACTGTACAGCATACAACAGGTTGGTTCTGTCAAGTCTATAGGTGAGAAATGGTTTGTGACTGTTACAATGATGACTGCTGAAGGAGAGTATCAAGTGATGGACACTGCTGTATCGTGCAACATCATGACCTTCACAGACATGTGTGAAATGGCTCAACATGGCGATCCAAATATGAAACCCTTGAGAGTAGGGTTGAGGCAATATGATAGCACAATACTCATACAGAGAGGACAAATTAGTCTGAGAGCCCACTATAATGGCAAGAAGGAAGATCTAGAGTTCCAGATCATAGATGGGATGCAATGGCCACTCATCTCAGCTAAAACAAGTCTAAAGCTTGGACTGGTAACCCTGAACGTGCCAACAGAGATTTACAATGTATCGCAGTACACAAAACCATTGACTGTCAAGCAGATACTCAAGGAGAACAAAGATGCGTTTACAGGGTTGGGATGTCTACCTGGAGAATGTTATCAATTCAGCACCTGCTGAGAAGCATTCCGGCTGCCCTCAATTCAAGCTTCAAAATCAAGATAGAAGAGCTGGGAAGAAGGGAGTAACCAAGAAAGTGACTATTCCTACAGACTGGATTAGCAGCATGGCAACAGTGAAACAACCTGGAAAGCTGAGAGTGTGCTTACACCAAAGGATCTAAATAAAGCGGTGAGGAGATCTTACCATCCAGTGCCAACCATTGAAGGAATTTTGCCGCAACTTGGCAAGTCAAAGATCTTTGCTGCCATAATATGAAGAATGGTCATTGGCAAGTGAAACTGGATGACAGCAGCAGCTTTCTAACTACATTCTGGATGCTGTTCGAGAGATACAAATGGTTGTGCGTGCCAATTGGCATTTCCATGGCTCTAGAAGAGTATCAATGCAGAGAGCATGAGATAGTGGAATGGAAGCCATGGTGGATGATCTACTCATATATAGATGCAGAGACAATGGAAGAGGCTATTGCTGACCATGATCAGAATTTACCACGTCGGCTGGAGAGAGCTCGCCAGATGAACCTGAAGCTGAAGAAGAAAAAAGTTGTAACTGAAGATGCCTGAAGTCAAGAACATAGGTGATGTATTGACAATAAAAGGTCTCCGCCAAGATCTTGATAAGTTGAGAGCTGTGGCAGCGATCAACAGATGTGAAAGCAGTGCAATGGTTTGTTGGATTTGTGAACTATTTCGCAGAATTTTGCCTAATTTGTTATCAGAGTGTGAACCATGATGCAAGCTCACTCACTGCCAAGGATGTGCAGTGGTATTGGGGCACAGAACAAACAGCAGCATTCATGAAAATCAAACAACTAGCGATGACAGCACCAGTACTGAAGATGTCAATGATGAGGCCCTCTTGCAGTGTGACGTCAGCAAGACAGATCTTGGAACAGCTCTAATGCAGCAAGGACAACTGGTAACATTTGCGTCCAGGGCACTAACGCAAGCAGAATGACACGATGCTCAGCAAAAACAATAACCATGCACTCTTTCTCAGTCTGTGAGCATTTTCATCAATACCTGCTTGGGAGAGACAAGGTAACAGTGGAGTCCGACCACAAACCACTTCAAAGTATTTATTCTGAAACCGCTACTATTTGCGAAAGTGTCTGCAAAGAATATTAATTTATTTACAGAGGTATCATCTGGACATGACATATCAGCAAAGGAAACAGCTGTACATCGCAGACATACTGTTGAGAGCAGCACTCTCCATGAAGAAAGTTGAGAATGTGACGACAGAATATGAAATCTTCCAGATTCAAGGTGCAGTAGCAGCATCTGGAAGTCATCAACCCAGCAGAAGCATTGAATCTGACAGGAGAAGCGCCTTACTCAAATCAACTGAACTACCCAACACAGTGCAATTCTCCAAGCGCCACAGGAAGTAGTGATGAAATGATGGCCTGAGAGCATCAAGGACACACCTGTGGTCATGAGAGCATATTGGGCACACCGAGATAAATTGACAGCCCAAGGTGGCATCCTGCATAAAGGAAATCGAGTCATCATCCCTAAGGAGATGAGAGGAGAGATGCTAAAGCACATCCACGCAGACCACCAAGGAATTGAATCGAGTCTGAGAAAGGCAAGAGAAGTGCTCTACTGGCCAAACATGAGCAAGGAAATTAAAGACCACAGCCAATACGGTGCTTGTAATGAGTACCAAGCTAAACAGGCTAGAGAGCCAAAATGAAAACAAAAAACTGCGGTTGCTGGAAATCCAAAACAAAAACAGAATTACCTGGAAAAACTCAGCAGGTCTGGCAGCATCGGTGGAGAAGACAAGAGTTGATGTTTCGAGTCCTCATGACCCTTCAACAGAACTGATTGAATATTAGGAAAGGAGTGAAATATAAGCTGGTTTAAGGTGGGGGGGTGGGGGGTACGGTGGGGGGAGAGAAGTGGGGGGGGGGGGTGTGTTTGTAGGGACAAGCCAGCAGTAATAGGAGCAGATAATCAAAAGATGTCACAGACAAAAGAACAAAGAGGTGTTGAAGGTGGTGATATTATCTAAACGAATGTGCTAATTAAGAATGGATGGCAGGACACTCAAGGTACAGCTGTAGTGGGGGTGGGGTGGAAAGAGTAGCAGGGCATACAAGATTTAAAAATAATGGAAATAGGTAGGAAAAGAAAAATCTATATAAATTATTGGAAAAAACAAAAGGAAGGGGGTGGGGATAGAGGAGGGAGTTCAAGAGAGCCGTTGATGATGTATAATAGCCCAGACAAACCATGGATGAAGCTGGAGATATAGTCATCTTCATTCCAGCAGGAACTGATTATCTGGTCACTGTAGATGACCATTCTGACTACTGGGAGTTAGACCAGTTGACTTCAACGATGACAGGAGAAATGCTAAAATGCCTGAAAGCACATTTCATTCATTATGGCATTCCCGACGTTATGATGAGTGACAATGGCCCTCAGTTTATGAGTGAAGGATTCAGCTGTTTCATAAGGGATTGGGAAATTCAGCACTATATATCATCTCTGCACTATCTCCAGGAAGGCTGAGGCAGTAGTGAAAATCACCAAAGGAATAATCAAGAAATTGAGCAAATCCAGCACACATGTATACAAGGCAATCCTCGAGTGGAGAAATACACCGCCTGAAGGCGTGGAAAGTAGTCCAGTCTAAAGAATAATGTCAAGCTGCACCCAAACTACTCTTCCAACAGCAAAAAATCAACTGAAATCAGAACTAGTAACAGGCATCAGGGAAAAAAATCAAGGTGAAATGACAGGAAGCCAAATTTCATTTTGACAAGACTGCCAAACAATTGCCTGAGCTGAGGTTTGGAGAGCCAGTCAGGGCACAGACCTTCAACGCTGTCAAAGGGAGTCAGCCCATGTGAAAACTTGGGACATGTGTAGAGGTATTGGCACCTCGATCATACATGGTGGAAGTGCAACTGCAGGCATTTATGAACAACTAATGAAGCTGTTCCTTCACTGCAGTCGGCCAGTCAAAAAGAGATCTTACTAGTTGTACAGAGTACAGAATGACCATCACTCCCAGGGGTCCAATTGTCCCAAACAATGGAAATGGAACAACAAGAGGTGCCATGGCAATAAGTGCCATGGGAACGACACTCTCCGGACAAGGAACATCACCTAGACGAATAACCAATGACAACATGCATGCGTATCATTAAGAAACTTGCACAATTTAAAGACCATGTATGCAATGCAAGTGCAGAGCTGGACTAGTAGACCAAACAGTTGGTAATGCATGAGAATAATGGCTTTATAGTGGGTAACTTGGGTAACTCACAGTTACACATGAAGAATGTGTGCAAATGTGTCTTTTTGCTGGGAAAAGGGGCATGTTTGGATATTTTGTTCGTTATGAAAAGGAAGATGTTTGGGTTCTGACATGTCCTATCTGGCATAGTCATGTCACCTCTGCCCCCTCTCTGTGGTCTGCCATTTTAGATCAGTTCAGTAAAGACCTATAATGAACTTGAAATAGGGTGCACACTCTGCAAGAATGTGAGGGAGCAGATTGTGATGCTTAGTCAGATAGGAACACTAATTTGATTCCAGTGAAGCCATTCTTAACTTCAAAGCTCCAGCTGACATTCTCTCTTACTCTGTTCAGCAGCAGCATGGACCCTCCTCCTGCTAGCAGGGGTTAAATGCAGTCTCATCTACTTTCAGGTTCGTTGCTGGCTGCTTTCTACTGGGTAAATCTGAGTTAATAGAAGTCTTTGGAGGTTCATATCTTTACTTAAAGTTGTTGAAGTCTATTGGGTGTGGCTCTTGGTGAAGGCCTTGATGTCGACTTCAAGGGTTTTGTTCAGATTGCTTGTTCCCAGTCATGGATGCTGTAGGTACCATCCCCTTGGCCTGAAGCATGACAGAGAGAATGAGTAGAGATGATACAAAGGAAGACAAGTTGCTTGAAGAGGGAGCATAAGGAGAAGCAGGAGAAAGGCTATCAGCAGGTGGCCCTATCCACTTGGGGTCGAGGGAGGGATTCTCCTATCTCAGACTCATTGAGGAACAGTACATGTAATGTCTGCACTTCACTGCCTCGGAGCAGGGTGAGAACAAAATTGCCAGCATCTGTAGAAGTGACTATGGCCTTGAACCTCTGCATGTCAGATCATTCTAGCAGATCACATCGCCAATATCTTACAGTTCACTGTCCTCTGACGTGCTTTGCAAAGAGGGGATTGCATTGAATTCTGTCTTTGCAGAGAGGAACAGGTGGATCAAGCACAAAGTTTCACCAAAGCGGCTTCCCCACGGTGCAGGCTACCATTGACTGCCCACTTGTTGCTTTGCGTGTACCGTATGTAAATTCAGACAGAGAGCAAATGCAAAGGGGTCCACGCCCTCAATATCCAGCTGATGTGTAAACAAACTGATCGATGCCTGCTATCCTGACAACAACCATGATGCCTTTGGTTCTGAAACAATCTGCTGTACCACCATGGGAAACCAGAGGGTAGCCACTGTGTGATGAGTGTCATTCGCTGAGCACCTGACTCATGACTGCTGCATAACCCATGCATACCAGAGCAGTATTTTTTTAAATTAATTCATGGGATGTGGGCGTTGCTGGCTAGGCCAGCATTTGTTGCCCATTCCTAATTGCTCTTGTTCAGAGCTAATTGTCCTTGTTCAGAGTCAACCACATTGCTGCATTGCTGTGGATCTGGAGTCACATGTAGGCCAGACCAGGTAAGGATAACAGTTTCCTTCCCTAAAAGACATCAGTGAACCAGGTGGGTTTTTATAATTGACAACAGCTTCAGAGTCATCATTAGATTTGAATTACTTCCCCATATGCAACAAGGCTGATTCAGCAATATGAAATTTCATTGAGCAGATCATTGGAGCGCTTTAGCAATGTTTCTGCTCTGTGGACCACTCTGGAGGAACCCTGCCATATCTTCAGAGCACATGTCATAATTCATTGTGGTCTGGCTGTATCTGCACAACCTCATCATCATGATGCCACAACCCTTGTCACCAGGTTTATGGTGAACAGCTGAGGAGAAGGAGAAGGAACAGAAAGAGGAGTTGGAAGGGAGGAAGTAACCAACACAGGCCCTTTCCAGGCAGTCTGATTGTGATGGGCTCATCCCATTGCAGTCCCAGTTCCACATTCAACAATGGTCCCATACCTAACCAACCCGCGCCCTCCCACCCACCCACCCCCCCCTCAACCACCTGTTAGTGACCACCACAGTGTCCTCTTGGCCACAGTGATGAAATAAAATTCACCACAAAATAAACCAACTTTATCAATCAAACCATCCTCTACAACCGTATTTGGATTTTATTGAACTTTGTGGTCTATAGTTACGCGGGGAGGCAGCATTGAATGAATTTTATACTACACTTTCAGCCAATTTCATTTCTTTTGCACTTTAAACATATGAGGAGCAGGCAAAACAGTCAGTAACCTTTTTGCCAGGACCCCAGGACCTTTCAATTATGACTCAGCTACATTTTGTTCCTTTCTCCTCTTGTTCCATGCTCCTCCCATCAACCTCAGACCCCTTAGACCTGAAGTATGCCCAAGCCTTGTCACATGTTCATCTCCTTATGAATGTACCATGTCTGCCCTACCCACTCAGATAAGCACTTTCAGGAAGTCCAGACATTCAAACTCTTTCTGGGGCACAGCACACTTCTGTACCACAGTGCCATCCAAAAAGATAATGATATATAAACACATCATGATGTTTCATCAAAGTGTCAAAATTCCAGGTTAGAATTACAATTTACAAATGCTTTTGAGGAATATTTATCAGGCATATAGTGTTGAAATTTGCCAATAGTTCATACAGTTTCCATTTGAATTTTGTTTTATTTGTTCATGGGATGTGGGCATCGCTGGCTAGCCCAGCACTTATTGCCCATCCCTAAGTGCTGCAGGTTTGGAGTCACATGTAGGCCAGACCAGATCATGACAGTAGATTTCCTTCCCCAAAGGGGATTAGTGAACCAGATGTGTTTTAATAAGAATCAGCGATCATTTCATGGTTATTATCTGACTTTGAATTCCAGATTTTTATTAGATTCAAATTTCACCATAGGTTATGGTGGGATTTGAACCCCAGTCCCCAGAGCATTAGTTTCTGGAATACTAGTCCAGTGGCAATACCACCATCTCCCCCTTGAATTCTAAGGTGCTTTTTAGTGGTCACAGAGGTTGTGAGATATTGTGCCAGATAGATGGAAGTTTAGTTTCCCCAAAGTTGTGTCAAATATTCAAAGAAGGATAATTTGAACTGCCCATGTCTTTATTGTATTTTCCATTCCTAATCTCTGCAACAACTCCTGAAGAAAATAAATTAAACCTTGTTTGCCAAAATTAGTCTGAGGTACAATTTGAAGATTGATGTTCTTCACAAAGCATCATTTCCCTGAAGCAGTGTTTCATATTTGCATTTATTTTTATTTGTGTGTGTGCAGCATTTGAATTCCAGTTCCAATTTTTCCACGTGACTTCAATTAATGCAAACTCGGAAGTCAAAAATTATACCAGAAAAATGATAGCTAAAAAAGGCTGTTAGTAAACTGTTCCCCAGTGAATACTTTTGGGAAACAATGGCCTCTCCTATAATATAAAAAGAGATCACAGATTCTTATACTCAGGATCACCGGCTCATGAAGATAGAATAAATGAAATTTTCTTTTTATTATGTGAGATTTTTGGATATTCAATGTTTTTCAATTAGAAACTAAAAATTAATGGCTTTGTTTGTGATATCTACAGCAGCTTTTGCTCGTGCACCCGGTTCTAAACAATATGTATTTTGTGTGAAAGCTAATGACATGCATAAAAATGCAAATATTAAGTAGGTAAAGAAAACATTTTCCCCTCACAGTACTTCCTCTGAGTTGAAACTGTATTCACTTTTATTATTTACAATTTTTTTGGTTGGTGCCAGTAGAATCCCTGAATTTATTTTTTGAAGAATGGTTCTGCAAGGGTTTGCACGTTTCGTTTGCTTATAGTACATTGTAAACTACATGGCACTTAGAACAATAAGCATTGGAGATCTTAGTTGTATACATTTAACAGGCTTTCTGTTGGAACCATACTAAGGTGGTCTAAGCTGGATAGTTTAGGAAGGTGTTTAGGCAATGGTTGCAGGTAAAGAAAATGCAGTCATAGTTCATAAAGGTGTTTGAGTGAGCAGTGGTATACTTGAGTCTTAAGATTTAAATGAAGATCGCGTTCCACAATTGGAAAAACGACTTTTCACCTGTCCAATTAAATAGCTATGATAAAACGTTGGATAGAATAAACTAATATACATTGAGCATAGGAATTCCTAACAATAAACTGTAAATTATTTCTCTGTAAAGTCCTAGTAATAAAGTCCTAGTAATAAAGTCCTAGTAATAACATCGCAGACACTCATCCTTCAGCGTGAACGCTATCACTCGTCACTCAAATGGAGCGCACAGAAGGTCAATGTCTGTAATGATAATTGATGTTAGAATGAAGCCAGATATAACTCCATACCATGCTGAAGATGTACATAATTATGCAAGTGCAAACATGCTCATCTGCTGGTAATATTCCCTTGTTTGGTGTGGGTTTTGCAATGGCACCTTTCAGATTTCCAGTTATTCATTATCAAAAGCTAACTTTTGAAGCCAGTTTTTATTCTACCCATAACCCAATTGTTCTTAGTTTCATTTTTCATCTAAGTGCTTGCTGTGAGAAAAAGAATGCATGTGCTTGAAGTTTTTCCCAAGTTATTTTTAAAAGTTAAAAGCTGAAGCATAAAGTTGGTTAAATTGCATTAGACCTGCGACAAAAAGCCAAATTAAAGATTTTTAAGACCATAAGACATAGGAGCAGAAATTAGGCCTTTTGGCCCATCAGGTCTGCTCCGCCATTCAATCATGGCTGATAAGTTTCTCAACCCCATTCTCCCGCCTTCTCCCCGTAACTTTTGATCCCCTTACCAATCAAGAACCTATCTATCTCGGTCTTAAATATACTCAATGACCTGGTCTCCACAGCCTTCTGTGGCAATGAATTCCATAGATTCACCACTCTCTGGCTAAAGAAGTTTCTCCTCATTTCTGTTCTAAAAGGTCTTCCCTTTACTCTAAGGCTGTGCCCTCGGGTCCTAGTCTCTTCCACTAATGGAAACATCTTCCCCATGTCCAGTCTATCCAGGTCTTTCAGTGTTCTGTAAGTTTCAATCAGATCCCCCCTCATCCTTCTAAACTCCTTTGAGTATAGACCCAGAGTCCTCAAACGTTCCTCATATGTTAAGCCTTTCATTCCTGGGACCATTCTCGTGAACCTCCTCTGGACCCTTTCCAGGGCTAGCACATTCTTCCTGAGATACGGGGCCCAAAATTGCTCACAATATTCTAAATGTGGTCTGACCAGAGCCTTATAAAGCCTTAGCAGCACATCCCTGCTTTTATATTCTAGTCCTCTCGAAATAAATGCCAACATTACATTTGCCTTCCTAACTACCGACTCAACCTGCAAGTTAACCTTAAGAGAATCCTGGACTAGGACTCCCAAGTCCCTTTGCACTCCAGATTTCTGAATTCTCTCCCCATTTAGAAAATAGTCTATGCCTCTATTCTTCCTACCAAAGTGCATGACCTCACACTTCCCCACGTTGAATTCCATCTGCCATTTCTTTGCCCATTCTCCTAACCTGTCCAAATCCTTCTGCAGCCTCCCCGCCTCCTCAATATTACTTGACCCTCCATCTATCTTTGTATGATCTGCAAACTTAGCCAGGATGCCCTCAGTTCCTTCATCTAGATCATGAATGTATAAAGTGAAAAGTTGTGGTCCCAACACTGACCCCTGCGGAACTCCACTAGTCACCAACCGCCATCCTGAGAATGACCCCCTTATCCCCACTCTCTGCCTCCTTCCAGACAGCCAATCTTCTATCCATGCTAGTACCTTGCCTCTAACACCATGGGCTCTTATCTTACTGAGCAGCCTCCTGTGCGGCACCTTGTCAAAGGCCTTCTGGAAGTCCAAGTAGATAATATCCATTGGCTCTCCTTTGTCTAACCTACTTGTTACCTCCTCAAAGAATTCTAACAGATTTGTCAGGCATGACCTCCCCTTGATGAAACCATGCTGACTTTGCCCGATTTTACCATGCACTTCCAAGTATTCTGAAATCTCATCCTTAAAAATGGACTCTAAAATCTTACCAACGACCGAGGTCAGGCTAATCGGCCTGTAATTTCCTGTCTTTTGTCTCACTCCCTTCTTAAACAGGGGGGTTACATTAGCAATTTTCCAGTCCTCTGGGACCCTCCCTGACTGCAGTGATTCCTGAAAGATCACCACTAACGCCTCCACTATCTCTTCAGCTATCTCCTTCAGAACTCTGGGGTGTAATCCATCTGGTCCAGGTGATTTATCCACCTTCAGACCTTTCAGTTTTCCTAGCACGTTCTCCTTGGTAATGGTCACCATACTCACCTCTGCCCCCCGACTCTCTTGAACTTTGGGGCTGTCACTCGGGTCATCCATTGTGAAGACTGACGCACAGTACCTATTCAGTTCCTCCGCTATTTCTTTGTTCCCCACTTCTCCAGTGTCATTTTCCAGTGGCCCAATGTCCACTTTTGCATCTCTCTTACCTTTTATAGATCTAAAAACACTCTTACAATCTTCTTTTATATAACTGGCTAGTTTACCCTCATGTTTAATCTTCTCCTTCCTTATTTCTTTTTTAGTTGTCCTCTGTTGGTCTTTGTAGGCTTCCCAATCCCCTGGTTTCCCACTGCTCTTCACCACATTGTATGCTTTCTCTTTAGCTTTTATGCTGTCGCTGACTTCCCTTGTCAGCCATGGTTGCCTCGTCCTCCCTTTAGTATGCTTCTTCTGCCTAGGGATGAATTTTTGCTGTGTCTCCCAAATTACTCCCAGAAACTCCTGCCATTGCTGTTCCACTGTCTTTCCTGCTAGGCTCATCTCCCAGTCAATTCTGGCCAGCTCCTCCCTCATGCCTCTGTAGTTGCCTTTATTCAACTGTAATACCGTTACATCTGATTGCAGCTTTTTCCTCTCAAATTGCAGGGTAAATTCTATCATATTATGGTCACTTCCTCCTAAGGGTTCCTTCACCTTAAGCTCCCTTATCAAATCTGCCTCATTACACATCACTAAATCTAGAATTGCCTGTTCCCTAGTGGCTCCACCACAAGCTGCTCCAAAAAGCCATCTCGTAGACATTCCACAAATTCCTTTTCTTGGGATCCACTACCAACCTGATTTTCCCAGTCTACCTGCATATTGAAATCCCCCATGATCACTGTAACCTTGCCTTTCTTACACACCTTTTCTATCTCCTGGTGTATCTTGTGCCCCACATCCTGACTACTGTTCGGAGGCCTGTACATAACTCCCATTATGGTTTTTTACCTTTGTGGTTCCTCAACTCTACCCACACAGATTCTACATCATCTGACCTTACATCATTTCTTGCTATCGATTTAATTTCATTTCTTACTAACAAACAATCCCACCCCCTCTGCCAACCTGCCTATCTTGTCGATAGGATATATATCCTTGGATATTTAGCTCCCAGTCCTGATCCCCTTGCAGCCATGTCTCCGTGATACCCACCACATCATACCTGCCAATTTCAATCTGCACCACAGGCTCATTTACCTTATTTCGTATACTGCGTGCATTCAGATACAACACCTTCAGTCCTGTATTTCCTGTCCCCTTTCTCATTTTTGTCCCTTTATCTGATGTGCTTAAAGTTATATTCCTAGCCCTTTCCAAACACTCTGTCCTATTTTGTGTTCTGGAGACTTTAATAGCCTCTCCTGGGCTCTCCTTTCTTTTCATAATTTTCCATGAAGTTGAATCCACCCCCCCCCTCCCAACATGCTAACCTGCTGCTAAAAAGATCGAATCGAGAAAAGAGGATAAAAGGCTGTGTGCCTAAGTAAGGCATTAAACTAAAGAACAAATTAAGTGTTTATTTTAGATAATTGTAATAAAGCTAATGCTGTTGTGCAAATAGGTTTCTAACTGTAATGTTCATACTGGGCTCAACGACATTGTGTAGCCAAGAAGCTGGAGTTTTACACAGAATGTACGGGCTGAATTTTCCCTGCTGCTTGGCAGCCGGCTTGGAGGAGGAGGCTGGGGGAGTGGGGGGAGGAAAATAGGGAGGAGCCACATTAGGGTGGTTCTGCAATGCATTCCCGCTGCTGGGGAACCTTCCCAGAGGTGGGCTGGGAATAGGATCGGTTGCACATTCTATGGAGGCAGTCAGCCAATTAACATGGTGAAGGCCCTAAAACGGAATGATTTTGCAGCCTCGTTAGCACATTGCCACTAGCGGAGAGCCCCACTGCCCTTGTGTGCTGAATCTTCCAGCTCAATAGAGGCTGCCTGCCTGTAGCAAGCCAGAGCCCACATTCCATGCCTCAATGACAAGGCTATGGGCAGGGAAGGCCACATCCATTACCCAAATAACTCTTCTAAAGAGTCCTTCCATCCACCGTGAGGTGCCTAATGGCTTTATCCCTCATAGTTTTGGATGCAGCCTCCGAGGCCGCCTCCTTATTGGGTGCCCTTGAGTTCCTTGGCTTGTCTCAGCAATGCCCGCCTCTCCTGGTGGGGGCTGCTGAGGCCTGATTGGGCCTGATTGGGCCCTGCAGCATTCGGAGACCTCCCACCTTCCTACGGATTGGCGAGGGCAGAGGCAGCCAATCAGGAGGCCACCTCCTGGAAGATTGCACGGCCAGTCTCACTGCTGGCAGGTAAGGATTTGGGACCCTCATTTAGTCCTGACGTTGTCCCAAAGCCCACGGGAAAATTCTGTCCAACAGCACAGAAACAGACCATGTGATCCAATTGGTTCTTAACTGGGTTGGTGCTCCATAGAAGCCTCCCTCCCTCCCTATTCATCAAAGCCTATCTGCAGAACTTTCTATCCAATCTTCCTTCGACCTTCTAACATGACCACCCAGCAACATGTGGAATTGTGAATGTCAGGGAAAGACAAAGCGTAGCTAGGCTGTGATATCACGATTATTAATTCCCTTTCTGCATAATTTAAATTATTTAGTCTATTTTTTCCTTAAGTTTATAGTTCAGATTCACACATGATGCACTACCTTCCAGAGGTGGAGAAAAAAAACACAATAAAATTAAGTGTTCAGTTCCTTTTTTTTAAATCCCAGAGTTATCCAAAGACAGTACTGTAATTTTAGGGTTCAACAAATGTCTCTCAAAATCTGAGAAAATCTATTAAGGTAATCATCAGCTGTATCTGCATGCCAGAAATTTCTATTGGCTGCAGGTTGCTAAGACACCTTGGAAGTAATAACCTCTGGGTAATGGGTGAAAAGCTTTGTGACAATTCCACTGAAATGGCAAAGAGGTTAATGTGAGAGGTTAATGTGTAAAATTAAAGCACATGGGATTGGGGGGTAATATATTGGCATGGACTGAGGATTGGTTAATTGACAGGGAACAGAGAGTAGGAATAAATGGGTCTTTTACAGAGAGGCAGGCGGTGACTAGTGGGGCACTGCAGGGTTCAGGGCTTGGACCCCAGCTATTCACAATATATATCAATGATTTGTGTGAGGGCAACAAATGCAATATTTCCAACTGTTCTGATGACGTGGAACTTGGTGGGAATGTGAGCAGTGAGGAGAATGTTAAGAGGCTTCAAGGCGATTTAGACAAGTTGAGTGAGTGGGCAAATACACAGCAAATACAGTATATCATGGATACGTGTGAAGTTATCCACTTTAGTAGGAAAAACAGAATGCCAGAATATTATTTAAATGGTGATAGATTGGAAAATGTTGATGTACAAAGGGACCTGGGCGTCCTTGTACACCAATCACTGAAAGCAAGCATGCAAGTCCAGAAGCAGTTAAGAAGGCAAACTGTATGTTGGCCTTCATTGCGAGAGGACTTGAGTACAGGAACAAGGATGTCTTACTGCAGCTGTACAGGGCCTTGGTGAGACCACAGGAGTATTGTATGCAGTTTTGGAGGGGCTCGAGAACAAGGGGTCACGTCTCAGGATACGGAATCTCATTATGACTGAGATGAGAGGAAGCTTCTTCACTCAGAGGGTGGTGAACCTGTGGAATTCTCTACCACAGAGGGCTGTGGAGGCCAAGTCACTGAATATATTTGAGAAGGAAATAAATAGATTTCTGGACTCTCTAAAGGCATCAAGGGGGGTGGGGAGAGAGCAGAAATACGGCGTTGCGATAGGGGAACAACCGTGTTCAGATTGAATGGTGGAACAGGCTCGAAGGGCTGAATGACCTACTCCTGCTCCTATTTCCTATGTTTCTATAGGCACTCAGCGTTTAATTAAAATGGAAGATTAAAAACTAATATAGATGAGGGGCACTAAATGAAGACATGTCACTGCAGCAGTTGCAAAATGTTGCAGCAAGTAATCCTAACAGAAGCATAGAAAACAAAAAGATAAAAGCATTCACTATTTTGGCAACGCCTCATTATTTTTTTCAAAAAATGGAGACGCGAAGATTTTACGATGGATACTTTTGACTATATAGTAAGGTGAAAAATGGAGGTAACTTGCCAAATGAGGTCCACAAGACTAGGAACATCAATATGCATGAAAGTTCATAAACCAGAAAATGAAGCTTTGTAGAAGGCACCAGGTCCTGTTGCTCTGCCAAGAGAGATTCTCTGATCAGAGTGGTAAGGTGAAAAGTGCAACGCAAACTGAACCAAAGGCAAGCAGACAGTATTGATCAAAACACCAAGCATTGTGATCGTTATTATTGAAGCTGTAAGATCAGGGGATCAAAGGTGATGTTCTAATTTGGGGTTACTCAGTTTCACCATCTACATATATGTTCTTTGATTTATCCCTTCGGCTGATACATGAAAGAAAATGTCTTGTGAGTTATCTATATATTTTTAAAAGAGTCAAACCCTCCTTCAAAAGTAGCCAACCACATCTGAGTGAAAGTACTGTGCTAGATATTGAATCTTTGATTTGCTCCGGGCCTTCTTGTTTTGCAATGATCAGAAGAGCAACAATATCCACTGAGTTTTATTTTACTGAAATACCACTCCAAGGTATAACAAACAAGCAATTGTATTGCCAGAAGACAAGACCTGAGCAATCTTGTCATAGCAACATTCACCATTACTCTCTGATGTCACCGCACTTCATTTCACATTGAATAGTGACATTATTGATAATTAATGCCACATAGTTAAGCAAATTACAACTCATTAGTCCCATCTTTAAATGTGTTTTGAGCATATAAGGAACATGCAGAACTATTGTATATATGTAACACAACCTGTAGGTTTTGATTTTCTATTTTAAGAACTGGAACAAGTGAACAACGCAGCATTTCCTTATATTACCCTTTTGATTATATTAGCATTTGAGCATTGATGAATAAAGAGAGACGTGTCAAAGTTTTTCATCTTGCTCTCATCAGGACACTGCACAAGATACAAATATAAGGGGAAAACAACAATCTAAACTGTATGCGAAGAGAGTGCTGATTGGTTTGCCAGTGGCGTTACCGCGGAGAATGTGCCAGTAATGCTAACTGACAGTTAACTGCCAAGCATTGATTGAAATTTAAACTAGGCAATTTGACCCTGATCGGTCAGGGCATTTTCCTGAGGAATGAGTCAGTGATTGGCTATCACTTTTTTTTTAGTTGCAACAGGCACAATGTGTCTATGTGTTCTTTTTGACTGAAAAGAACAGGGCCCTTTGTATTAACATATGTAGTTCCCAGTGCACACAAATGTGCCACATTGTGAGCCTGATTGACAATCTTAAATTGGTTGTCAGCGTAATTCTTAGCACACTGAGGATTATTTAGCAAATGTTGTCCAATCGTGTAATCACATCTAATGTTAGACACTGTGTTTTGAGTTTTGCAAGCAGGGGCTGGTTGGGTACAGTCTGTACTCTGCCCGTTGCGAACAGCGGCTGGGACATGCTGTTTGATACAATCCGTCAGTCAGTTTTTGGGATGTAGGGCCTATATACCGAGCATCACACTGACACTGAAATTCAGCATTCATCAATATTCACTGAACCTATGAACTCAGCAACTCATACAATTGAGTTCAGTTTTAATGACACCATGTATGCTCAAATAGATGGTGTTGCCTTAGGATCCCCTCTAGTTCCAGCTCTCACAAACATCTTTGTTGGGTTCCATGGAAACCGTGTCTTCGATGGAATGATATCTAACCTCCTACCCCTCGCATATTTCTGATATGTGGGTGATACATTTGCTATATTTAAAATCACAGTTGCAGGTAACAATTTCCTTACATGTATTAATGGGCTCCATCCTACACTTAAATTCACCTTTGAAATGGAGTAGTCAAATGAACTCTCCTTCCTTGATGTACTATTTGAGAAATCTGCCATGGGGTTCTCTACCATGGTCTACCGCAAGTCTGCCTTCACTGGTCAATACACGCATTAAGCTTCTTACAGTTCCAGATGCTTTAACATTGGTCTTATCAGCAACCTCGGAAATAGGGCCTGAGCCATGTGTTCACCATGCAAGTTCGATGCTGAAATAGGGCACATCAAAGGCATCCTGCTGGATAATGGCTACGCTGATCAGATCATTTTCACACTGTATATCACGCAACCTCATGAATGGACCTAAGGCCATCACTTTCGACCCTGAAAAGTGTCCAGTCTAAGTCAGATTACCCTGGAAGAGCAAGGTATCTCAAAAATTTGAACAACAGGTGAAGCTAGCTGTTTCACGCTGCTACTATGCAATAGCAACACGAGTGATATTCTCCATTAACAGGATGCTGACATTTAGCCAAAAAGATGTTCTGCCTATCACACAAATGAGTAACATGGTATATGAATGTCAGTGCCAGTGTGATGCTAGATATGTAGGCCGTACATCTGAAAGATTAGTGGATTGTATCAAACTGCATGTCCCTTCCCCTGTTTGCAATGGGCAGAGTACAGACTGTACCCAACCAGCCCGTGCTTGCAAAACTCAAAACAGTGTCCAACATTAGATGTGATTACATGATTGCACAACATTTGCTAAATAATCCTCAGTATGCTAAGAATTACACTGACAACCAATTTAAGATTGTCAGTCAGACTTGCAGTGTGGTACATTTGTGTGTACTGGAAGCTACATGTATTAATACACGGGGCCCTGTTCTTTGCAGGCAGAAAAAAACATGTACACACACATTGTGACTGTTTCAGCCAAACAAAATAAGTGACAGCCATTCACTGGCTTATTCCTCAGGACAATGCCTTGACCAATCAGGTTCAAGCTGCCTGGTTTAAAATTTCAAACAATGCTTGGCAGTTATCATCACTGGTGCATTCTCCATGACAACACCGCTGGCCAACCAATCAGCACTCTCTGCGCATACAGTTAAATTGTTATTTTGCCCTTATATTGGTATTCTTGTGAAGTGTCCTGATGAGTGCAAGACAAAAAGCTTTGACATGTCTCCATTTTCAGCAATACTGAAGTTCTGTACTACCAGATGACTATATTAGCATTTCAACAGTAAACAAGGATTAAAATGAAAACCAGGAATAGTGCATCAACAGCTCTTATGCTCTTCATTTGTATATTATATAATCTTGACTATGTTTGTTACTTTTTTCAAGAAGATACTGGACTTATTACGGCCAAATTTTGAAAATTAAAAATATCTTTCAGGATGCACAATGACTTAATGTAACATTATTCTGAATTTCATTGGCAAAGGTATCTCCTACTGGGGACAACGGCAGGTGCAGAGATGTTTCTCCCAGGCTGTCCAAATTTAGCCGGCACATCTCCAGCATGGGCTTTTCTTCCTGTCCCTGCAAAGCCTACTCTGATTTAACCAGACATCTGAATGACCATTTCAATAGTTTGCGCAGTTATTTAGCATTATCTTAGTGGGGGTGTGAGTATCCTATCTGCACCCATGTGATATTCATGGCTAATGCAGCCTTCATGAGCCAGGGTAGAAGGAGGTAGCTGTAGTCATATAGAAACAATCATTCCATTCTGCCTTCTTCAGATAGCCCCAGCATGCAAAACGTCTTATAAAATATATGAATCTTAATAGAGAATAAAAGAACCACAAAGCATTAAGGATTACCATTCCGTTGATGCTTTTCAATAGGGAATGTGACAGAAGTGATGTCCTGGTGAACCTGATTGATGCACTCCAGGCTGACTGATGTCCTAGAGGTCCCTGTGATCGCCTTCGAGAAACAGAGGCGCAGAAGTTGACGGCAGTTGTGACATTGACTGCTGCCAACAATGTATCCCTGAGACAGAGATTGCTTGTCAATCTTCTTGCGTCAGGTGGCAAAACTGCATCGGAGCCTCCTTGAAAAGCTTCAGCCCTTTTTATTAGGCCTGTGTTTACAGGCCCAGGCACAGTTACCTAGAACTAACAGCCCAAAATAACCACAGTTTAAATATACGAATTTCCTTGGGTTTCACTTCCTCTGCAGCCCTGACTTCAGTGGCATTTTGGCAGAAATCCTGTTACACTGTGTAAAAGCAGGGTTTCCATTGTGCTTCTGAGGAGCTCAGAGGTGTCTGGATAGGCACCTCAAGTGCCGTAAACTGCAGGGCCACGGACTAAATGTTGGAAAGTGGGATTAGGCTGGGTGGGTTTATTTATGGCCAGCGTATAAACAATGGGCCAAATGGCCTCTTTCTGTGCCATAAACCTCTATGATTCTATGAAGTTATGATGTTGAAGCTGGAGCAGCACTGAGAAAATCCCCCAGGATCTTCCTTCTAAGATACGCCAATTTTATTTCAGAATATCTATCATGCTCTAAAACATTTGCTGAGGGAAATAATTAAGGAATCAAGGACTCCAAAATGTAGGAGCACTTGGACGCCTCTTCAGTGCAACATATTAACAGGGATTAGACTTTGCTTAGATTTTGACGGTTTTGATGGGTTCTCAACTTTCCCAGATAGCTGTTCCTGGATTTGTAAACCTGTATCCTTGGCTAAAAGTAGGACCAGAGGGGCTACCTCCAATGCAGTCAAACCTTTCTGATGATCCTCCATTTAGAATCACCTCCTGTCTCTACAAAAATTAGGGCAAAGAGAATGCAGCAGGATGTTTATTTCTAATTCATTTATGGGATGTGGGCTTCGCTGGCTGGGCTAGCATTTATTGCCCATCCCTAGCTGCCCTTGCAAAGGTGGTGGTGAGCTGCCTTCTTGAATCGCTGCAGTCCATGTGGTGGAGGTACACCCATAGTGCTGTTAGGGAGTTCTAGGATTTTGACCCAGCAACAGTGAAGGAACAGAGATGTATTTCCAAGTCAAGATGGTGAGTGACTTCAAGGGGAACTTCCAGTGGTGGTTTTCCCATCTATCTGCTCCCCTTGCCCTTCTAGGTGGTAGTGGTCATGGGTTTGGAAGGTGCTGTTGAAGGAGCCTTGGTGAAATCCTGCAGTGCATCTTGTAGATGATACACACTGCTGCTACTGTGCATCGGTGATGAAGGGAATTAATGTTTTTGGATGCGGTGCCAATCAAGCGAGCTGCTTTGTCCTGGATGGTGTCAATCTTCTTGAGTGGTATGGGAGCTGCACTCATCCAGGCACGTGGGGAGATTTCCATCACACTCCGAACTTATGCTTTTTAGATGATGGACAGGCTTTGGGGAGTCAGGAGGTGAGTTACTCATTGCAGGATTCCTAGTCTCTGACCTGCTCTTATAGCCACATATTTATATGGCTGGTCCAGTTCAATTTCTGGTCAATGGATGTTGATAGGGGGGTTTCAGTGATGGTAATGCAATTCAGAATTAAGGGATGATGGTTAGATTCTCTCTTGTTGGAGATGGTCATCGCCTGGCACTTGTGTGGTGCGAATGTTACTTGCCACTTTTCAGCCCGAGCCTGGATATTGTCCAGATCTTGCTGCATTTGGACATGGACTGCTTCAGTATCTAAGGAATAGACCCATTTTCACAATTTTGCTGGTAGCAATTAAAATTTCAGTGACTCGCCTTTAAGAAAATAACTCATTTAAATGCAAGAACAATGCTGGGTTTGAACATCATTGTTACATAAGCAGGCCAGGAACACATCTGGACACACGGGTAAAAGTTGGGCAGTGCACAGGAATGCTTTTGACTAAGCTCTTTAAGCTTTTCCACATTATTATTATGAAACTCTTGAATGCATTTTATATGAAGGCATTTTATGCTGTTAAAAGTCAGACTGTGCTTTCTGCAAATGCAGAATGCATCCTGCAGAGTGGATTCTTGTTCTGTATTTCTGAAATACAGGTGCATAATTAAAGCTGCTGGGGTAAAAATCTCCTCTATTATCTTGATACCAAAATAGTTAAGATACAGTTTTGACAATAGCTTGAAATCTTCATTAATTAGGAATAATAGATTCCACAACGTGATTTGAAGGTTGGGTATATCAGATTGGTTATAACTTTTTCTCATCCTACATTTTAATGTCCTTACATGGTTAAGTGTTTAGTTATTTCTCCAGACTTACATCTAAGAGCATAAGTGTGATCTGAATCTTACGTGGCATAATATAAAAAGAATATTTGTTTTAATTGTGGTAGTTTTATATTGTCAGCTTCTGTTTGCTGTGACCTGGGTTTTGATACTTTACACATTTGTTTAATTAAGATTCAATATTATTTTGCCAAGACTTTCATCTCAGCACTCTAATATTTCTAATTATAAAGTGGCAAATAACAACCCATTATCTATAGACCTGACAACTCTGTTGGTATGAAGTTGGCCTGTTGGGGACAGACTCCATAAAATGTAGTCAACATTCCTTGTTGATCTACAATGTACATAGCTGAATTAAAATGAAAGACTGCTTTTAAGAATATGAGTAATTACAGGATTAATCATGAGGATAATTACTACACACATTAATTATTTGTTGTACTTTTATAATGTTTAATTTACTGCAGCATGTTGGGAGTTGGGATTGGAGAAGACGTTCAGAAATTACCATATGACCTCCAGCAAGATGTCAGAAAAGTTCAAAAAAATAAAATAATGAAATTCATTGTAAAGGAAGAAATCCCTGTAGCAGCTGTTTTATGCATTGCTCTGGACGACCATGTGGCATTGCCAGATTGGGGTGCCTTGAACATGCTCACTTGGAAGCATTGCTGACACATGTTGTTTGACAGTTTTCCATGATGTTTTTTGGCATGCCAATTATGTTGCAATCATGAAACTAAGTTTCTGGGTTAAACGAGTTCTATTAGATTCATGGCAGAGAAGACGCTGCCTTAATATTGACGCTGAGAAAGAAATTCACTGAGTTTACATGGAAAGTTATGCAGAAATGTAGAATAAAAACAAGGACAATGCTGGTATACTCAGGTCAGGCAACATCTGATCTGACAAAGAGAGTTGACATTTCAGGTCGATGACCTTTCATCAGAACAATAACAAAACTGACAGAACTCATGAAATGCAGATTGGTTTTTAGGTTTCAAATATATTCATGGCCTCACTGGACAAACTTCAAATCAGTATCTCGAGATTGTATAAAAAGCCAACCGATGACATTCCAGATGAGGTTTTGCTGCATCTTAACATTACATTAAATTTTCATCCATTCTTGTGATATCAATTTTAATTTTTCAGTCTTTGAATTCTACATTGTGACAGATATGAGAACAATGGGCTGAATTTTGACATGCTTGGGGGTGGATATAGGTAGGACTGCTGGCAGCAAGTTCAAACACTAGAAGCTGCTACATATTATGGAGGAGCGGGGGGGCGGTGGGAGGGTCAGTGGGCGGGGGGGGGGGGCGCAAACAGTTCGCTCCTCCTCCCCCATCACCTAGAAGCAGACTCGCTGCATGCTAACCCGCACCACTGTGGGTGGGTTATGCTGCCTGCCCCTGGGACTTCCACCCTGCACTTGGGGGTGGGGGTGGGGGTGGGGGTGGGGGAGGTTCCCACCCTCGGGAGCTGCCGCCCAATCAGATTGAGAGGCAGCTTCGGCAATCGCGGCAGAGCTAAGAGCACGTGGCACGTGGAGTCAGACCTCTAGCACGTCAGAGAGCTGGCAGCGGCACACCAAACATCTCATCAAACAAACGACTGTCCAGTAGTGTCTGGTTCGGGTACCCAGAGATCTTCAATGACTCCTTCATCCCACACCAGTTAAACCTCCTACCGATAGGTGCACCTGCAAACGGGGTCGGCAGATGGCTCCTTGGGGCATTTTATACGCACCTGAGCCGCTCGAGCGTAAAATGACACGCGATGATGTCGGGATCAAGCACTTGCGCAGTATTTCAGTTGGTGGGTGCCCACAGGAGTCAGCAGTACTCCCGCTGCCAACTAAAAGGCCTGTTAAGGCCATTGGACATGTAATTGAATTAAAGTTTTCACTGCCTGTCCGGCCTTACGGTTGGCGGGCAGGTGAACAGGTCAAATGGCCTTTGCATTTTTTTGCAAAACCTCATCCATGGGCGGGATGAGGTTTCGGTCCATCATTAAAAAAAAATTAAAATTTCATCCTAATTTCTAACGTGTCCTTGCTCGTGTGACAAAGTCACATGAGGGGACATGTTTTTTTTTAATAACATTTTAAAAATCTTCATTTTTAATTTTCAAAACTCTTCATCTCTCTCTGAGGCAGCTCTGTGCCTCCAGGAGCTATTCCAGTGTGCACCCGTGTGCATGCGTGAACTTGCGTTCTTGCCCTCCTGCCCTCCTCGCTGTAGCACGTGTTTCACGCCGGGTGGGCCTTAATAGGCCCTGCAGCATGAAATCGTGGTCCGATCCCGATTGCGGGCGGCGATCGGCTTCTCGACTGCTCCATGATGGCAAAATTCTGCCCTTGGAGAAGGAGCTACCCTCTCAGGACATGCCTAAGGGCCCCAGTGAGGAGGGAGGCGGTGGTGTAGTGGTATTGTCAATGGACTAGTAACCTAGAGACCCACTGTAATGCTCGAGGTCCTAGATTCAAATCCCACTGTGGGAGATGGTGAATTTAATGATTAAAAATAAAAGCTTAATGATGACCATGAAATGATTGTTATAAAAACCCCATCTGGTTCACTAATGTCCTTTAGGAAAGGAAATCTGGAGTTCTAATTGGTATGTATTAGCTAGCGTTTCCAGAATGAGAGTGGCACATTGTGTATTTTACAACATTACACAACACAGAGGACAGAGGAAGGGATGACCATCTGTATCTTGAGGGAAGATGCAGCAAGAAGAGGAGGAGGAGCCTGAAATAGTGAGGGCACCTGTTGCCACTCACTTAGCTGTTCTGAATGGACTGATCGAAGCACATTTCAGCTAACCTGAGAATGATGTCATTGAGACATTCCTTCTGAACCCACTGTGACACTGCCAGCACCCTGGACAGACCAGTCCCACAATCTGTAACCCATTCCTCCCACAGACACCCATTGTTTACCTTTTACTCCTGTCATACCATTTTTTCCAAGACAGGAGACCGCTTGGCAGGTGACAGACTGAAGTGGGTAGGACAGGGAAATGGAGGTTGGAAATAAAGTTTATGGTTGATCAACTGTGGTAATCTGATGTGTAATATACCTTTAAGAAGAATATTATAATGGAATATCACATGATCTTAGTATCCAGCTGAGTAATAGCAGAGTAGCACGGGCTGCCTCAGTAGTCAGTAGTCTATAGTTGGAGTGTGTGATGTAGAGACAGGGTTTGAGTTGAAAGCACACTAGTGTAGCTGCTGAGTTCCTTTGCAAATAAATAGAACATGTTCTACATAAGAACTGTCTGCTGATCTGCTCTGTCTATGGTACCAACTCGACCATCCCAAAACAAGCGTGCAACCCGAATCCATAAGCCCAACCAAATTCATGACTAGGATCCAACATCAACATCCAAGCGAAAAATGACAGCTTAACGGTCTTAAATGCCCAAATGAACACCCGTGTACAACTGTCAATTATTTGCCTTCCTTTTCCTATTACTCCTATCTATGTAGTGTGACCCCTATAGCTTCAGCAAAGCTAGGCACAGGACGCTCCTTCCCTTGTTCTGACTCTTTAGTTGGTGTTGGCTGACATCCTCAGAGCTTTGGAGCCTGTGAGGGCCCTGCCAAAGACTGTCCCAATTGCACCTAGTACCTAGCACCTAGACTTGGTCCGGTGAAGGGCGGATGTGGTTATGGGTGTAGGGGTGAAGAATGGAAACACTTTGACAGTGTGTCCTTTTTCCCATCGTCTCTCTCATGGCCCACCCACACATCCCTGTTGGCCAGGAGCTGGAGAGCACTTTGTTGCATTTCAGTGACTGAACGGCCAAGATGAGGTTTTCCTCCCTTCAGTGTCAGCTGGCATTCTGAGTATGAAGGCTATTGGTGAAGCTCAGTATACACTTGGTAACCTGCTGCTCTGATGCTCCATGGAGGTGAATTTATATGAACATAGAAATCAGGACAAACGCCTGAGATAATATGGCACTCAGGCCAGTGGCACAGCCTTTAAGTCTTCTCCAAGTGTGTGCAGTTACAGAAACTCACACACTTCCTGCTGCTGCTCTAGAATATGAACATACACAATAGAAACAGAAATAGGCCATTTGGTCCTTTGAGCCTGCTCTGTCATTCAATAGGTTCATGGCTGATCTGTTTGTGTTTTGAGTTCCACATTCCCATGTACCTCCAATAACCTTTGATTACCTTATCTGACAAGAATCTATCTCTGACTTTAAAATAGTCAATAACCCCACCTCCACCAACTTCCATGGCAGAGTTCCAAAGTCGCACAATCCTCTTAGAGAAAAAAATTCTCCTCATCTCTGTCCTAAAAGGGCGACCCCTAATGTTAAAGCAGTGCCCCCTAATGGATTCACCCACAAGAGGAAACATCCTTTCCTCGTCCACCTTGTCAATACCATTCAGGGTCTTGTATACTTCAATTAAACCACCCCTCACTCTTCTAAACTCCAGTGGAAACATGCCCAGTCTGTCCAACTGTTCCTCATAAGACAACCCATTTATTCCAGGTATCAATCTAGTAAACCTCCTTAGAAACACCTCTAATGCATTTACATCCTTCCTTAAATAAGGCGATCAAAACTGCACACAGTATTCCAGCTGTGGCCTTACCAATGCCCCATAACATCCTTCCTTTTATAGTCCCCTTCACTGATGACCCTGAGTTTCGGCATCTGTGTCCAGGTGAGCAGAGCTTGAAGGGGTCCTGCACCTTCCGACAGGGACTCGGCCTGTCACCAACACCTCACCTGCTCCTGCTCACTTTTGATTTGTGTGACACCTTGCGACAACCCCACCAAGGTGTGCATAATTAAGCCGGTGAAGGTCGTGCATGATTCGAGCGTAGGTGCTTTCTCAGAGGGAGGAGCCTCTGGAGTCTTCACCCTTCTCCAGTAGCAGCTGCTGAGGGACACTTGTGGAACCTGTGGGAGATGAGGGACATGAATTAGAATTGACAAGGTGAGAGAGCTCTAAATCATCATTGTGCAGCTCACCATAATTCAGTGGCTGCTGATGTCAATTCAACATGAGTGAGTGAGCGTTGTCTGCCATGTGACTGTATGACAGATAACTCTGTCACCAGGAGCTGGGAGACCCCATCTCACCATCACCAATGGCCGGGCATGTGAAAACCCGGCTTATCTCCAATGCTCCACCTCCGCTGCTGTCAGGGTGTCTACGATGGTGGGTCACCCCTGCTCTCTGCCTCTCCCTGAGGTTCTCTGCTCTCTCCTCCTGTGAGGGTAGAGAGGAGAGGCCTGTGAGAGTGAGCTGCGGAATGCTGTGAAAGGAGAGAAGGACAATATTTGTGGGTTGGGGTGGTGGGGGGGTGGTGGTCACTGTGAGGGGTGGGTTTAACATTGCAATAAGATGAGTGTGATTGTCAGTTCTGGCTGGTCAGATGGGGAAGTGAGAAAGTGGGATGGATTCACCTAAATCGTGCTGGTCTGAGGAGTGATGTGCAGGAGAAGGCAGGGGAGAAAGAGTGAGGGGGTTTGTAGTTGAATCTGGGATGTCACTCACTTTTCCTGCCCTGGTCAGTTCATTAATCCTCTTCCGACGTTATATCCAGGAGCACGGAACAGTATTCCTGGTGCTGATCTACTCTGTCACTTCCAGCCATGCCTGATTATTCCCTGTGGCTTCCTTCCTCCTCCTGTCCATGGGGAACAGAACCTCCTTGTGGGTCCTCACAGACGCAGCCTGAATTCCAGGGCCATGTCTGAGAATCGTGGTGCAGACTTTGCACATTGACCCTCCGTTTGTCCAGCTGCAGACTCAGTTCCAGCACTTCTGGAAGGTTCCATTCGGACCGTCACGGGATCCCTTTAAATAACGGAGCTGAAACAGACTGCGCGTGGGTGGTCATCACACCAGGCTGCACTGATAGGCTGGGAAACCCAGATGCAAACCCCATTGTTCGGACAGTTGCTGAAACCTCCGGGCTCCTGACTCTCTGCTGGCATCCCACAGTGAGGGTGGGTCAGAATATTACGATTCAGCCAAATGACTTTGGACGAATCAACTGAAACCTGAAAATGTTTACACCCACTTGAGGCAAGCATGTTCCAGATTACACTTTAACTGGGAGTTACCTTTCCATTTTTGTTTCTTGTAACTGGATGTTTTTAGGACATCTCAGCATAGCCATTATTAGCATAATGGAAAAGTTACCCAGGATCGGTGTGAACTGTGCTAAGCTTGTGTCATCCATATTCTTTTCTAAGCATTTGCAAAGATGAAACCTGTTTTTGACTGCTGCTACTTAGATTAATGGCAGTATTCTGACACTAAAACTCGTTCGGAGAATTATAATGGCATATTAAATTGTCTGTGGATTTAACTTGGTGGTAAATGTTTAGTGAACTAAAAGCACCAATTGAGCCAGGAGCCATGATTAAAGATGTCACAATTCTGGACCTTGTATGAATGCTGTTATCCCGGTGGCAATGCAGCCAACGGAAGAGGAGCATAAAAATATCGGAGCTCGTGGCCGGGTGGGTTCGGTGGGGGCAAGCGGGAGTGTTCGGGAAGCTGACCGCGATTTCACGCTGGTGGGTCAATTGATGTCTGCCCAGTGTGAAACGTGCACTGCAGCGCTGCCTGTGTGGGGGTGGATGGAGGAGGCTGAGCGGGGAACTTCACCTACGCACACGGGGAAGCTCCCGGAGGCACAGAGCTGCCTCAGGGAGATGAAGATTTGGAAAAATTAAAAAGAAAGAATTTAAAAATGTTAAAAACATGTCCCCCGGTGTGACTTTATCACACAAGCAGGGACAGGCTTGAAATTAGTTTGAAAATGTTAAAATTCCTTTTTCAATGATGGATCGAAACCTCATCCCGCCCGTGGATGAGGGTTGGCAAAAAACGCAAAGGCCGCTTGGCCTCTTCGCGTGCCTGCCAACCGTAAGGTTGGAGTGGCAGTGAAAAATTTAATTTATTTAGATTGTTAATGACCTTAATAGGCCTGTTAATTGTCGGCGGGTGCGCTGCCGACTCCTGCGTGCTCCTGCCGACCAAGTTATCACACGAATGCGCGATGATGTCATCGTGCATCATTTTATGCTCAAATGTCCACCTCATGAGCAGAAAATTCTACCCCACATTGTGTGAAATGTAGAGACCAATAACTTTAAAAAAAATAAATTTAAATTTCCAGTCAACAGCTGAGAGAATGGGGCATCAAGATTTCACGAGTTAAGATGCTTACTGTAACAAATGACTAAAACACCTTTATCTAAACACTATCTTTGTCGGCAACTTATACTTGTACTCTAAACCCACAGAACCCAACTGATAAAAACATACTTCATAGGTATAACCTACACTCCTTTATGGAGACATTCAATTTTCCCAGAATCAATCCAAAATGATTCTTGACTCCCAGGCTCTTGACTCCCGGGGTCTATTCTTATTCTTTTCTTTCTCAGCTTGCAAAATGAGATCCATCTTTCATGGTAAGGTTTTCTTTTCCTGGAGGCTCTCCCTCTAACCCAAGCTAGGTGAGTCTTCTAGCCTCCCTACAAATTTAATCTTTTCCACCTGAGTATGAGTTCCCACCTGCATTGGCGTATGGTGAAGCATGCAGATTTCTTGGTTTCTTGCTTCTCTCTCTCTCTTGGTCCAGACAGACTCAAAACACTCTCTTTGATATATAGTAATATTCTAGGAAAGCCTGTAACCTGATCTTTACAATGGCTTCTTCTGAATCCTTCCCCATGACAATGTGAATCACATGGGCCTTTATATCTAGGCCGAAATGCTAATTAGCTATCCTTAAGAACCCAACTGTCTTTAATCTTGAAACTAAATGGATAGTTTAAAGCACATCTGTTTACAGACTGAACTTTTCAACACTTTTCTCAGATGTTGGAGACTCAAAATCTTGAATGTTAATACACAGGGTTCTGCCATTGTTTCCAAACATAAATACCCTCGTCCCGGTAAAACAATCTAAGCCTTCCTTTAACCTCTACTAATCAAGCCACTCAAGCTTACTGTCAGGCAGATGTTGGAACAGGTCACATGACCCCCATCATTTTACCATAAGTTTAATGATACAGTCCCAAAATGTAATAAACTTATAAATCTCATTACTATGGCAGAATATGTATAGTAACAGGTTTTATTACTTACATACATCAGGAATGGTGCACCTTTCAATTCAGGTTTCGTATGTAGATCAGCCTGAATTTTTTGCTTGTTCTTTTAACAATGGTAATAAGGCCTGCGGGATACTGCCATTATAAAACCAACACCAACAAGATAAATAAATGAGTTAACACTGGTGTTAATGCTTATTCACAAAACCAGGCCATTAGGTTTGAGTTGTATCAAACAAAAAGCATTCACACCTATCACATTTTTGGGACACCTCAAAGCATTTCACAGTGAATGAATTGTAGTCACTATTGCTTTAACTGCAAGCATGAGAACCAATTTATGCAAAACAAGGTTTCACAAACAGCAATTAGATAAATGGTCAATGAATCTGTTTTATGATGGTGTACACTGAGAGATGAATGTTACATAGGACCTTGGGAGAACTCCCCATTTCCTCTTCCAGTAATGCTATGTGATCATCTCCAACCACCTAAACTGAGATGATGGTTTAAATCTAATATCTCATGTGAATGATGGCATCTGACATTGTCTGTTTGTCAAAATCATGCCAACTACAAATTTGCTGATAAGAAATTTATTGCAGAATCAAGAATTGATTTTTCTGTTGCACATGAACACCATTTATCAGTGTAGATAATTCAGAGATGATTTAATGAATTATTCCTAAATGGAAGTTGGTTTAATCATCTCTATAAATGTGCAAGGAAACGCAGCACATTGGACCATGCCAATTCTACTTCACTAGTATTCTGCAGTGTAGCCATTCTGTCATAACCTTGAGACTGAGTCTTTGAGAAGATCATACAGTGAGTTTGTAAATATTTTGATTCCTATGTAGTAGTATGTCCTTTCATCAAATCATTGCACCTGTTTCTTCCTATTACCTGAAGTCTATAACCTAACACATCTTCCAAACTTGACATGCACCATACATGGATTGATAGCGCCATGCCCTGTAGTCCAGGTAAATTCTTGGGATGCTAATTATGCACATCACATAGAGGAACATTCCACAGAATCTGTGTTGATCTATAGTGTAGTTTCTAGTGTATCTTTGACTTCCTGATGACAAGGCTTCAATGATAGAGAAGTCAATACCATATTAGATAGAATTTAGGGGAAAATCATTTGCAAAAGTGAATCCATGTGCACTACAGCAACCTGCCAAGGCTCCTTTGCCAGCACCTTCCAAACCTGCGACCTCTACCACCTAGAAGGACAAGGGCAGCTGATGCATGTGAACATCACCACCTGCAAGTCCCCTTCCAAGTCACTCTCCATCCTGACTTGGAAATATATTGCCTTTCCTTCACTGTCACTGGGTCAAGTCCTGGAACTCCCTCCCTAACAACACTGTGGGTGTACCTACACCACACGGTCTTCAGCAGTTCAAGAAAGCAGCTCATCACCACCTTCTCAAAGGCAATAAATACTGACCTAGCCAGTGACGCTTGCATTCTGTGAAAGAATAAAAAAAAGATGAAGTGCATCTGATCATAATGTTTTACATGTTAAGGACGCATTTTTATAAAGTTATATTCATTCAAACAATATCAATCCCTTTGTTGCTCAGCAGAATAACTGGGAGAAAGTCCCATTTGGCATCTCCAGCACCATCTGGACCAGGGCTTCCCAAACTGTGATATGCTTACCCTTGAGTAAGACATCTCTGGGGCGGGGAGATGGGTACTTGGGAGAATTTGTTTAATTGTGGATTTACATATAATGCTAAAAATTTACTTTTATTTCCTAATTTAAAAAAAAATCATTTATCTTTCATCATGTGTGTGTGTAAAGAAAAAGAGTTATTTTGATTCTTGATGGATGTTTGCTCTGCTTGTTGTATTTTCCTCAAATGCAAGAGCATGTGGTGTGGCCCAGGAGTGGACTGGTTTCTTTATCCTGGGGACAGGTCCCTGTGCAATCTGGTCACCAGCGATCCCTCAGCCCTTTCTTTGAGCTTTCTCATGCAGGCTGGAGGCTTTCACAGAGGCTGGGCCCTTTCCAAAGTACTTGGAGTTGGCGCAGTCACCTGGGGCAATGCGCCATCCTGGAGGAGGAAACCATTACCTGCACTTACCTAAACCTTTGGCTGGCAAAACAACGTGCTGGCCACCGATGCCTGCCTAAGAATGTAGGACTCCCTGCTAGAGATGGAAATACAGGGTCTGGAGAAATGTAGATTCACTACTCCAGCCCATTGACCATAGGCTCTGGGAAACCCTGCATTACCAATGGATTCATTACAGGTGCACTAAAAGGAGGGAGTTTCATATATATATATAAAAAACAGAATCAGAGGACTGAAGGATACTATAGGAGGTAACATACGACTTGGAGGGCATTGTGGAGATAGGGTGCAATGAGGCCATGAAAGAACTTGATAATAATGAATAGTTAAAATTTAATATGTTGTGGGAAAGAGGTCATTGAAGATCAAAGGAAATAGGAGTAAGCTGCTTGGCCCCTCAAGCCAACTCCACAGCCAGTGATGAACTTAGTGCAGAACAGGATACAGGTTGCTGTGTTTTGGAACAGCAGGAGTTTGCGGATAATGGGAAGGCATTGGAATATTAAAGTTAGAAGTGAAAAAGCATTGTTAAGGGCTCCAGTGGCAGAGCGACAGCCACGTTGGACAGGTGAAGTAGGTAGTATTGGCAATGGTCAAGATATAGGTGTAAAACTCAGCTCAGTATCAAACAGAATGCTAAGGATTTACACAATTTATTTAAGTCTCACTGAAGGCCAGGAAGGGAGCTTCTATTAATGCTTAGAGTAGTATGCGTTAATAAGGGACAATCAGCACAGATCTGTGAAGGGCAAACCCTGTCTGACCAACCTGATTGAATTATTTGATGAATTAACAGAAAATATTGGTGAAGGTATTGCAATCAATGTGTATATATGGACTTTCAAAAGAAATTTCATGAACTACCACATAATTGACACATTTGGAGAGCAGGAACAAGTGGAGTTAAAGGAACAGTGGTAAATTGTTACTTAATGGTCTAAGGATTAGGAGCCAGAGAATAGTGTTGAACAAATGTTATTTTCTGACTAGAGAGAGGTCGCCGTGGTGGGGTCATTGCTCTTCTTGTTATCTATAAATAACCTGGACTTGGGGATGGTTCGCCTGTGATCTAAGATTCTATGGGCAGAATGTTTCACTCATTGGGCGGCTGCAGGCCCCACCCAAATGAACATCAAGTGACGCACAATGACTTCGGGCGAGGGTCCTGATGTCATCACGCACTTGTGCAATATTTCGGTTGGTGGGCGGGCACAGGAGCCTGCAGCGCGCCCATCGACAATTAACAGGCCTATTAAGGCCATTAAAGTTACGGTTGGTGGGCAGGCGCAATAGCCAAATGGCCTTTGGATTTTTTGGAAACCTCATCCACAGGCAGGATGAGGTTTCCAACAGCTATTAAAAATTAAATAAAAATGTTAACATTTCATCAGTAGCATGTCCCTGATGAGGGGGAACGTTCTTTTAAATGGTTTAATTTGTTTTAATTTTTATTTTTTTGATCTTCATCTCCCTGAGGCAGCTTTCAGCCTCAGGGAGCTTTTTCTGAGCGCACCGGTAAAGTTCCCCACTCGCCATCCTCCGCCCCCCCCCGACCCCCCGACCCCCACACAGGCAGCGCTGCAGACAACGTTTCATGCTAGCATGGCCTTAAATGGCCCGCCCAGCAAGGAATCATGGTCGTGGCCCAATCTCGAGTGAGGGCAAAATCCTGGCCTTTGGTTCTCAGGGAATGGAGCATGTGTGGCTGCTCCATTCATTTTTTATCAGCCCCCACAGCTTGGCATTCAGTGATAATAGGCAGTGAGAGGGTATTCCCGTAGTTAGACCATTGGCAATAATTCAAAAATCTGTGCCATGGTGCTTCAGTGCCCAATTTACGAAGCAACCTATGACTCAAACCCTTAGTCCACACATTATGTACCTGTTCTCAAACAAACAGCCACATTAATGGTGAATAATACTATTTAGGCATTGTTTAAATTGCTGAGCGTATTGTCAATTGTACGTTTTAAACAATAATTAGGCATTAAAGGAGTTAAGATATTAAACATATCTGCTGTTAGGGGTACACGGCAGCTGGTAGATCTGGAAGGGTTTATGCAATAATTAACGTTTGAGAACCTCTGCTCAGGACAGAACAGCTTGGTTCCTTTTAATTTTGTGAATTGCATGAGCAATAAGGGAGCTTCTTCCAGTTTATTCCCAGGCTTTGCAGTTGAACACACTTTCCTGCAGTGGCCTTGACATCATTAAAATGTTTATGCCTCTTGTGCCAGAACCTACTCAGTAAAGCTTGCTTGTTTATTTTTTAAAGAAAATAGCCTACTTATCAAATCAGTGCTGCTGTAGATTTACCATATGATAATTTATAGGCATCACAAGCCAAATTTCTGCCTTGTTTTAAAGAGTATATTCTCCATCTACAGTTTCACACTTGAAGACTGTGGGCAGAAATTTGCGCGGGCGGGCCCCACCAGCTCGGCAGCAGGCAGGTAGCCAATCGCTGCCACCGAAGCGGGCCACGCCGCCATTTTAAGTGGGTGGGCCACCCAATAGGAAGCGCTATCTGTGCAGGGGTGGGGGGGGGGTGGGGAGGCGGGAGGGGGGAATTACCCAACTGTCAGAGTGCGCTCTTTCACGCATGCGCACAAAACAGTGCACATCTCCGTGAGGCTAAGTGCTGCCTCAGGGAGATCGCTCAAAAGCTGTCAAATATAAAAAACAGAACAATAAAAAATTCATTAACATGTTCTCCCTCATGTGAAAGTGTCACACGAGATGGGACATGTTAATGAAATAAACAAAAACTTTATTAAACTTTTTTTAAAACCGCGATCAAACCTCATCCCGCCGCTGGATGAGGTTTGTAAAAAAAAATCACCTACCCGCTTGCCCGTTGGCCTGTGCGCCGAGCTGAAGTTTGCACAGGCCCCTCAAAATCATCGATGATTGGCAAGTTAAGGGCCTTAATGAGGCCTTTTATTCATGGCGGGAGCAAGTCCCACTGCATAGCACGCCCGCCGACCGAAATATCATGATGCCGCACGCTGACTTCAAAACACTCGCACAAAATTTTAAGCGCTGGTGTGCAGACTCTGCCACCCACATGTCAGCCAGAAGATTCTGCCCTGTGTATTAGGAGTTTTACGTTGTGATTTTCCATTTGCCAGTTTTAGTGGACCCATGAATTCGGTACACACCCAAATTCCTCTTTTGCACCCTGGCATTTGAAGATCTGGACTATGAGGGCTAAAGATGGACTTTAGCAGGAGATATTTAACTGATCCTCTGTGAGTATCGGGTAGCTCAACTTTCTGCTCTTCAAACCGAAAGCAGGATAAAGTTTAATTGTTGACAACTATTCATGGTTAATTCTGCAGACATATTCAATCAACTTCATTTTTAACAAGCACATATAGGGCTTCATACATTCGTAGTCAATCTTCTGCCTCCCCATTTGGGCCTTCAGCGAATGCTACAATACCTCAGAATAGCAAATTATGTTCAAGGCCGGAGTGTCCACTGCTGGCCTGCCCCTTGCAGCTACTGACAATGCACACTGACCATGTAAATGACCCCACGTCCTGAATCTGGGATGAAATCTCTGGCTTTAGGTGAGGGTGCCTTGGGATTCAATTCCACTGGTGGATCAAGGCCTCATGAACTTCTGTGCCTATAATACAGATTGGACCCTGTTCCCAGGTGGGTTTTGGAAGTCTTCTGAAAACCCACTTTGTTTCACAGTTCATGAATTTTGGGGAGGCCGACTGAAGGGTTGGGAACATTCCGTCAGGTAAGTGTTAAATGGTTTGACAGCTTCAAATGTCATTATTAGATCCTCCTCCTCCTTCAGGGGCCATGCCCTAAGAGGGCATTGGCAAACGTGGACTCCATTGGAGTGGTCCATGATCAAGCTTGGCAAAGTGTGGCAGTGGTTTGCCATTGACTTCTGCAGTATGGCTGAGCACAAAACTCTCCGGCTCTTACCACTTGCCACCAGGTGCACTGGAAGGATTTGCAGACTGTTAATCAACCTGCTTGGCCACATTATGAATGCACCTTCCATGGACTGGAGTGGGATTTGAACCCAGGGCTTCTAGCCTAGAGGGAGGGATGCTACCATTGCATCACGAGGCCTCAATATTAGATACTGTATTGTAAGTTAGATGTGTTTTTACTGCAGTGATTGATAGGGCTCTGTCCTGCAAAGACAGGACATTGATCAGCATTGTGTAAGTGTTGAGACGCATTAGAGTAATTTTCCCTTTGGGAATTCAGA
Organism: Carcharodon carcharias; assembly: GCF_017639515.1. NCBI lineage: Eukaryota > Metazoa > Chordata > Chondrichthyes > Lamniformes > Lamnidae > Carcharodon > Carcharodon carcharias. The sequence continues at coordinate 5,323,079 of NC_054476.1, read as the reverse complement.
AAATGTGCTTAAACCTTTCAGTTAGAGATAAAATAGCTGCCTACTACTGCACTTCTTTGGTTGACAGATTTCTTTTATTATTCACTTCTTTTAATTACAGAATGTGGGCATCACTGGCTAGGCCAGCATTTATAACCCATCCCTAATTGCCCCTTGAGAAGGTGGTGGTGAGCTGCCTGCTTGAACCGCTGCAGTCTCGTGTGGTGTAAGTACACCCACAGTGCTGTTAGCGGGGGAGTCCCAGGATTTTGACCCAGCGACATCTAGTGTAGCTTAGAAAAAAACATAGCCATCTGTTCCTGAGTTTCAATAGGCTCAATTGTCTCTATCTATAATGGCTTGATTTGATAGCTGCAGTTGTTATGAATGCTTGGCTGAGTTGCAAAGGTACAGAACCACTTATCTCAGCAGGGAGTTGTGTTCACAGTTTCATTGGCAGTTTTAAGAGGTTACTAAGGTATTATGTGTCTTTGATGTGATCACTGAATAGATTTTTGCTTGTTTTCTTTCCCAACTGGGTGACCACTTGAGGAGATTCACATTTCTTTTCAATTGGGTCAGGATTTTCCTTAATATGATTGATTATAATTTTCAGCGACAACAGAATTAAATTGTTAGAGGTGTGTTTTTTTAAATATCAATTTCAAAAGATTCCCAAAGCTATTACATGGCTCTTGAGGATTGTACATTGTGGATACTTGGTGATTGACAATGGAGGATATATGGGGGGCATAGAGGGGACAAGGGGGTATGAGGTTGCATTGAGAATATAACAGGATATGGTGAGGTTATCAGGAATAAGAGTGGGCATAGAGGGATATGGGGGTATGAGGGAGCATTGAAAATATGAGGGGGTATGGTGGGGGCATGAGGAATATGAGTGGGCATAGAGAGGGATTGGGGGTTTGAGGGAGCATTGAGGGGCATGAAGAATATGAGGTGGCATGGAAGGGGCATGGGAGTATGAGGGGCCATGGGAATTGGTGAAGGATGTGAGTAGAGTGAGGAGTGTGGGGGGCATAAGAGCAATTTATCAGTGTACCGAGGCTGGCCTTCTAACCAGCTCACCTCAGCACCCACATTCCTCCAACACTGCCTTGGGACTCGGAAGATATAAAACATGCTCATGTCCCCAGGAGACCAAAATATGGCAAGGAAGGGCAAGAGGTGAGAGGCTTGAGTTTCCAAAATTGGGAAATGGCCCGAATCACGTTTCCTGAACCCAGTCACAAAAATCCATCCTATTATTTTTTCTGAATTTATATAATGCAATTTTGTAAAGCTGTATTTGTGCAGAGGTATGTATGTGCCTATATTATGTCAATAATGTTAAAACAGTATGTACACAGACTGTTTAAGATGAATTCCTTTTATCAAAACAGTATTATTTAACTTGCACAGTCCTGTATCTTACCCAACTAACACTGTAAGAATAATATAGAATCCACATGCTTAGCTCAATATGCTGTTTGTTATGTGGCCTGAAGGTAATTCAGTTGCGTGTTTATACATTTCCTTTTGTGAAGTCCATTATGAATTGAAAATTGAGTCACTTGTCTTTATTACTACCTGTACTTAGAACATCAGATGGTGACTCCATAAAGCTACTGTTCTGAGCCATGTGATGGATTCTGTATTTATGATTTTGCATTATACAGAGATCAATAACAATTCATGCTCAGTCACTTTATGTCAATATGAAAGTGAAAGGATAGTATAGGTAAGAAATTGTAGATTTGTTTTGATAAAGGGGTTTTTGCAGAGCATGTGACTAGTGAAGTGTGCATTTTTAAAAAGTTCATTGTCTGGATGAATTTATTGCCTGTCTTTAATTGCTCTTCAGGAACCAGTGGCGGGTCACCCTCATGAATTGCTTTGGTTTGCGTGGTTAAGATGCTGATTAGCAGGGATTCATAAGGGTAGAATCGACCATGACCATCCTTAAATGGAAAAGAATCACGGGGTAGAATTTTCTGCTTGGCATATGGCCCCGACATGCTCGAGCATGAAATAGCGTACAAAGACGTCGGACAAGTGCCCCGACATCATCGCGCACTCGCACAATATATCTGTCGGCGGGAGCACGCCAGAATCAGTAGCATGCCCACTGACAACTAGGAGGTCTATTAAGGCCATTAAAACAGCAATTTTTTCGTTGCCTGTCCAACGTTACAGTTCACGGGCGGGCAAACCTGCCAGGCAGTCTTTGCGTTTTTGATGAAACCCCATCCAGGGGTGGGATGAGGTTTCTGCCATTAATTTAAAAAAAAATCTTTGGACAGAATTTTCATCATCTGTCTTTTCGTGTGAGTGAATCCGATGTATGGACATTTTTTTCTGCAGTTTCAAATCTTCATCGATTGTTTTTAAATTCTTCAGCTCCCTGAGGTATCTCTCTGCCTTCAGGCAGCTTTCATTGCGCGCTCCCCCACACCCGCTCCTGCCCTCCTCCTGACCACACCCCGGCAGCGCTGAGCCTTTCAGCGCGCATTTCACGCCGGTTGGCCGTTAGTTGGCATGAAATCGTGGTCGGGGGCAGATCGCAGTGGGCGGTCTGTTTCCTGGCCACTCCTGTGCCTGCTGACCCGAAACTTCTCCCCATGAAATCTCAATTGCTCACTTCTAATTTTTTTTAAATTTATTCACGGGATGCGTGCATCACTGGCTAGGCCAGCATTTATTACCCATCCCTAACTGCCCTTGAGAAGGTGGTAGTGAGCTGCCTTTGTCCATTGTCAGCTTGTCTCAGTTACTCACATTCCTTCATCCACTGTCTTCACCACAGGGTCTAGACCAATTTTCAGTGCAGTGCTGGGTGTATGCTATACTTTCTCTAGGATGACACTTGCTGCTCAGATCGATGTTAAAGATCTTGTGTGACATTTGAAAGCACGTTAGCCCATTAGCATATGTGTTCACCTGGCATCATGGACATCGTCTTCCCTCAAACGATGCACCAAAAAGCTCATTTAGTTGTGGTTGGTGGGATAGTACTCTGTGTAAAATGACTTGCCAATATAACAGCTGCTGCATATCAAATAGTGATGCACAAAAGGTCTTTCAGATATTTCTCAGAGACATGATAAAATGCTGTGCAATTGTAAGAATTTAAAGCATTCTATTACTGTCAATCTTGTATAATAACAGTCAGAATGACTATGAAGGTGCATTGAAAGTTCTGAGTGGAAAGATAGATGATAATGTCTGATATTTCTGCAATTTGGTTGTGGTGTTGATACAGCACAAAATCTGTTTCTCAATGTGTTGTTCATTCAAATGGCATTATTTTCCTGTTTTATGATAAACATTATTCTGTAGTTGCTACCAGCAACTTGAGTCTCCTAAGTATATAGTTTTGATTTTGACTTATCCTTACACTGACTTTTGGGATTTCAGACATGCTGCAGACAAAGCAGGTTTAGTTGCAACACATGAAAAGGTGCAATTGGCTGTGAAGGAAAAGAGTTATTCACTGCAGTAATCAGTTCCTGAGGTATGACTTGGTTTCATTATAGAAAGCTCATTAGAAACAATGATGTCAGCCATTGCCTGCTGATTATTCACATTTACTTTGAGGTTGATTAATTACTACCTTGGGGTCTGAAAGAATTGAGGTTTCTGAGACAGATGCGCTTCTTGAACAGGCATTTTATTTTGTTTGGTACTCTTTAAAAAAATGGCTATTGGAAACAATGGGAGTAAAGTACATAAAGTGCATTTGTGTCTGTGTTAGTAATGCTTAAGGAAATGGGAAATTAAAATCTTCTGTATCATGGATTTTTTTTATTAATGCACTCGGAGAATTGAATCAATTATAGTAGATAATCAATGGCCTGAATTTGTCCCGCGTTAGGCGGGCTTGGTGGGGGTGATTGTAGAGCCAACTGCTGCTCGCGATCAGCTCCCGTGCCCCCAATAAAGGCCTGCCCAGCCTAATATGCTGCGAGCAGTAGCGCTGAGCGCTACCTGTGTGGACTGGGGGAGGAGGGAGAGGCATGTCCAGTGCAACATAGCGCTTCAATCTCCCTGAGGCAAGGAGCTGCCTCAAGGAGATTGAAGCGCTTTTGAAAAGCACAAATGAGTGTAGTAAAAATTTAATGAAACATGTCCCCTCGTGTGAGTGTGTTTTTCAGAAAAACTTTTAATGTAAGTCGTAAAAGCTTTAGGAAACCTCCTACCACTCGTGGATGAGGTTTCCCAAAAACGTAAGGGCCGCTTGGCCTTTTTGCCTGCCTGCCAACCGGAAGATTGGACGGGCAGCGTAAACTTGAAAGTAATTACTTTGTTAATGGCCGTAACAGGCCTTTCAATGATTGGCGGGTGCGCAGCCAACTCCGGCGTGCACCCGCCGAACGAAACATCGTGAGACAGCACAATGACATCGGGACACATGCACCACGTCATCACGCCTCATTTTACATATCGGCATGTCGGGCCCTCCCCCACAAGCCAACTGAGAGACCCTGGCTAGTGTCTTTGGTGACTGGGCTTAAATAATATTTGCATAAAGTTGATAGACCGTTGATGCACCAGGTGTGCACTGTGGGCATTTTTTTTAAGAGGGCTAGAAAGTTGGCTGATCAGTCAAAGCCCTTGTTAGAATGGAGGTCCTGTTTGAGATGCAGTTATCCATGTGCTATCCAAAGGAAGAAGAGGATAATGAGGGATTTTAGGATGCCAGGGGGTTGGTGGTGACAGACTCCATTCTGCCATTACCATGATTGATGATTCTACCAGCCCAGACGGGTAATTCCAACAGGAGAGAGACGGCTTCAAGGGAAGTCTGAGAATGTTGTAACCAGCTACAGGACACCTCACGGTCAAATTCAAGGACTGGCAGAATGCTTTCAATAACAGCACAGTGACTACCATCTTGAACTTGGTTGTCTCATGGACCAGGATATTGAGTTCGGCGAGTGGGGGGGTGCGGGGGGTTGTGTCCTGCTCGCCATTGCATTAAATGACGCGGGACGATGTTGGGCGGAACTCACCATGTCATTTCCATTTTCAGGTCGGCGGGGGCGCGGATGAATCAGCTAAGCGCCCGTCGACCTGTCAATGGCCTATTGAGGCCATTGAAAAACTAATTGGCACAATTAATGGACCTGCCCGTCCAACCTTAAGGTGGTGGGCAGGCTGGGAGCCCTGGCGGGCTTCAGAAAAAACGTCAAACCCTCATCCACGGGCAGGATGAGGTTTTATGAGGGTTTTTAAAAATTTAATAAATGTTTGACTAAAAGTGATGGACGTGTCCCAACTCATGTAACAGTGTCACATGAGGGGACGTGTCAGGGAAATTTTATTTTTGCTCCTTCACCTTCTTTAAATTTGGCACCGAACTCCCTGAGGCTACACTTAGCCTCAGGGAGAAGAGTGCGCTCTTTCACACACATGCGCGAAACAGCGCGCTCTCGGCTGAGGGAATCCCGCTCCACCTGCACAGGGAGAGCATAGTGTTTCCTGGCGGGCCTTAATTGGCTCGCCTACATAATATGGTGGCGCACCCCCGATTGAGGGCGCTGATCGGAGATGTGCCCGCACGTGCCCGCTCCTGCTCTTCCCCCCCAACATGGGGACCAATTCTTCCCACGGTCTTCCCAGAGGGTTTTGTTGGAGACGTAGCAATATCTGCCAGTCAACAGGACATTGTCGCATTCAGCAAGCGATTAGCACCTGAATTCAAAGAGCCATTAGCTACGTGTGGATACCAACAGGCAACAAGGCCACTGAAGTCAATGAAAAGTAACATCAGACAGGGTGCAGAATGGATGCCTGATCCAACCTGTCTTTTTTCCAGTTGGGCACTTATTGCATCCTTGGTCTGACTTCCTGCATTCAACCCCCATTTTAAATCTAGTGAATTAAGAATGATTGTTTTCTTCTTAGTTAATCCAACTAGTGCCAGCCCAGATAATATAGTGTGCTTTTAATTGACAATCTGTCTTTGTCCATAGGTACTCGAGTAGAATACTGTCAATAGTGGATTAAGACATTTCTAAAGTCAGATTAAAAGGATAAATTACATTCTTGCTACTCACTGCAGTTTCGTTTTGGCAGACAGCAGGTTGCTTACCTCATACTACAAAACCAGGAACACCACCTGATTAGAAAAAATATTTATTTTCATACCAGAGGAACATTTGTGGCAGAATTGTGTGATAGCAATTAATGGCATATGCTTTAAATTGGAAAATGATCTGTGAGTTACAAATTATCACTGGTAAAACCAAAACAAGACAGCAACAGGGAGTAAATATACTTGAGTTCAATAGATTTTGTTGGGTGCAGATATCTAGGGATATGGAGCTGAGGTGGGTAAATGTTGAGGTCGAGTTTTAATTGAATTGCGATGCAAGTTGAATGGGTTGAATGATTTTCTCTTGTCCTTACGATCCTACTGAGCTACACAGACCAGGAAGCTTGAGTAGAGAGTATGCGAGTGTAATGGTTATGTTGCTGGACCAGTCGACTAGAGACATAGGTTAATAATCCAGAGAACATGAACTCAAATTTCACCATGAAATTTCAGAATTTGAATTCTACAAGAGGAAAGCCTTTACAGGGTTATGGAAAAAATAGCAGGGGAGTGGGGGTAATTGTATAGTCCTTTCAAAGAGCTATTACAGGCATAAAGGGTCAAATTTCCTCACTCTTGATTGTATTTTTGCTGGCCACTGCTCACATCCCAAGAACAATTAAGCAAAACCATTCCATGGTCCAAATGTATATATTTAGTACAGAAAATGCAGGGAAAAAAAATGTGGTTACATCTGTCACTGGATAATTAGACGTCCTGATGCTTTCTAAAAGAAGATTAAATGATGCATCATTTTACTGAGGCTGAAGAGCTAAATATAGGACAGGATATTGAGTTCAGCGAGTGGGTGGGGTGGGGTGGGGTCTGGGGGTGGGGGGGGGTGGGTGCGGTGCGGGGCCCACTCGCCGACGTGTAAAATGATACGGGAAGACAGCGGGTGGGACTCCTGATGTCACCCCGCGTCATTTCGATTTTCAGGTCGGCGGGGGCACAGCTGAATCAGTTGTGCGTCCGTTGACCTGTCAGTGGCCAATTGAGGCTATTTAAAAAGTAATGGAACTCATTAAAGGACCTAACTGTCCAACTGTGAGGTTGGCGGTCAGGCCGGGAGCCTTGGCGGGAATTAGAAAAAGCATCAAACCTTCATCCACGGGTGGGATGAGGTTTCATGTAGGTTTTTAAAGATTTAGGGAAAGTTTAATTAAAAGTGATGGACATGTCCCAATTCATGTGACAGTGTCACATGAGTGGACATGTCAGGGAAATGTTATATTTCTATATTTACCATTATTGATTTTTGCACCGATCTCCCTGAGGCAGCACTTAGCCTCAGAGAGAAGAGTGCGCTCTTTTGTGTGCAGGCGTGAAAGAGCGGTCTCTCGGCTTAGGTAATCCACCCGCCCACACAGGGAGTGCACAGTGCTTCCTGGCAGATGTCACATTGGGTGGGCCTGAATTGGCCCACCCATGTAAAATGGCGGCGCGGCCTGCATGCACCCGCTCCTGAACCTCCCCCCCAATGGGAGGGAGAATTCTGCCCATAGGAACAACAATATGCCATTCAGCCCCTCAAGCTTGTTGGAACAATCTATTGGAGCATGGCTGATGTGTCCCTCAGCTCCATTTACCTCCCTTGTCCCTATACCATTAGATGGATTTATCAAACAAAAATCTATCAACCTCAGCCTTAAAAATATCAATTGGCACAGCATCCATAATCTTTGGTGTGTGGGAGGGCGAGAGTTCCAGGTTACCCTTTGAGTGGCTGATTGGCCTAGCTCTTATTTCAAGGTGTCAGGCATTTCAGAGGCCCATCATCAGGCACCAACTGAGCATGTACCTGGTCCCCTGCAGTCCTCCAACTGCTGGCACCATGGGCGCTCTCTGTCTCTGCCAGCTCCTCCAACGAGTGTGAAGTGCCCTCACTGCTGTGCCCTGGGACACTAGCCGATGTTCTAATTCCCAACAAGGTGCTAGTATCTGTGCTGGTGCCTGCCTGGCAGAGAGGGTGTGACACTGGTGAGACTTCAGGCCCCGCAGGTGTGAGAGGGAGGCCTCTGCTGCTCCTCCTCCTGGCCCTGCTCCGATGATACTAAAAGGAAAAACAAGGACGGTGGATCAGTTAATGTGGAGACAATGAAAAAATTCATCCCTTATTCCAGATCATTATGCGTTCAACCTTCCAGAACCAAAGGCCTAGCAATGTTACAACAATAACTAATTTAACAATCATCAGTGCTATGGCTGTTGGGGTGACAATGCTGGCCTCTCTGTTGGCCTTAAATACCTGGCCGTGCCACTCCAGCCTCACCAACACCTGTAGACCTGGGCGCATGGCGCCTCTCCGGTTCAAGGGCCTCCTGCTCAAAGCAGCTTAATATGGAGAGCTGTACCTGACCGCCTCCAGTCCTCACAGGTTCTGCCACGTTATGAGCATTCTTCTCCTGAAAAAGAGAGAAGAGCATTGATTAGGGCAAATTGCACATGGACTTTGCTCGCACATGGCCCACCCCAACCAGAGTGGGACATAACAGGCCTCCAGTGCCTCCTCTCCCCGCTGCTGCTGATCACTCACACAGAGATGCTGGGCCTGCTCACCACCATCATTGAAGCGCTTGCGATACTGGATCCAGGTGAACCGCGCCACATCGCGGGAGCTCACCACCTCCGCCACCTCCTCCCAGGCACGTTTCATCATGTGGGGGGGGCCTCCTCATCCCATCCTGGGGGACCTGCACCTCCCGCTGTGCTGCCACCTCCTCGAGGAGGGCAGCAAGGTAGTCATCAGAAAAATGAGGGGCACATTGACCCACCCCCCCCGCCCCACCACTCCAGCCTGGTCTGTTCACCCGAACACCTCTGCTGTGGCCTGGAACTGGCCATTGTCAGCAGCCTACAGGGGTCTGCCAGGCTTTCATTTAAACAGGCTGCCGGGTCGCCATTGGGCCCGGGGGTCTGTGCAGGCCCACCGCAGCCCCCACACTCCCGCTATCCAAGGGAGTCGGCAAATATGCTGGGCTGGCCTTAATTGGCCTGTCTGCATAAAATGGGGGAGCGGCCCCGATCGCGGACTGTGATCGGGTCCGCGCCTGTTACCCCCACTCCCCCCTCCCAAACGGAAAATCCTGGCCAATATCCCTGTGACCTCCTCCAGCGCTACAACCCTCTGAAATACCTGTACTCCTCCAATTCTGGCCTTTTGCGGATCCCCAATTTTTATCCCTCTACTGCTAGTGGTAATGCCTTCAGCTGCTTAGGCCATAAGCTCTGGGATTCCCTCCCTAAACATTTATATTCCTCTCTCTGTAAAGTGCATGGAACGTATTAGTAAATTAAAACTGTTATTTGATTGTAAGCTGCTTTGATTCTGGTTCTAACTGTGGTCTTTAACTAAGAATGTTTCATATTGGTCTTGTGTGGCCTTGTGCCTTTTCCTTTCTCATTGTGATCTTTTCTGGTTCTGGTATAAAGGTTTCATACAGGCATATACTCGATTAATATTTATATTTATAAAGTATGAATCAGATTGCTGCTGCTGGAAGTGGATAAGACGATGAAATTTCTCATAAAATTGCAATAATCTGCCATGTTTGATGGTGATCATATTGAAAGATAATGCTGAATATTCCATATTGTAAACAAAACCCCATATGGGGCAAATGTTCCAGTTCGAAACCCTTGGCTTATTGGATGACCAGTGCAGAGTACCCAGAGGAAAGTCCAATGGGGAGGAATCTTCCTGACTTTCCATTCTTTTAAATTAATGGAGCGGAAAACAGTCAGCTCCCTTATGGTCTTCTTTCAAACCAGGTTAACCCTATGCAGTCTGCTCAAGTAGTCCAGTATGCTCCAACATAAGAACATGAAGATGTTTGCCAAAGCTTTGATTTTGTTGACTTGCAACTTGAAAGTGAGTCATGAAAGTCCACAAGAAGTTTTTTTTTTTAATTATTCATTCATGGGATGTCAGTGTTATTGGCTAGGCCAGTATTTATTCCCCTTGAGAAGGTGGTGGTGAGCTGCCGATATATTTCCAAGTCAGCATGGTGAATGGCTTGGAGGGGAGCTTACAGGTGGTGGTGTTCCAATGTATCTGCTGCCCATGCCCATCTAGGTGCTAGTGGTCTTGGATTTGGAAGGTGCTGTCTAAAGAGGTTTGGTGAGTTCCTGAAGTGCATCTTGTCGGTGGTACACACTGCTGCCACTGTTCATCGGTGGTGGACGGAGTGAATGTTTGTGGAAGGGTTGCCGATCAAGCGGGCTGTTTTGTCCTGGATGGTTTCAAGCTTCTTGAATGATGTTACACTCCACCAGACAAGTGGAGAGTATTCCATCACATTCCTGAATTGTGCCTTGTAGATGGTGGACAGGCTTTGGGGAGTCAGGAGGTGATTAAATCGCTGCAGGATTCCTAGCTTTTGTTCATGCCACATAAGTTGACTAAAAAAACACTTTCAACTTGTGTGATGTGTTGGGGAGATGGTAGCATAGTGGTAACATCACTGGACTAATGATCCAGAGACCCAGGTTGATGCATTGGGGAGATGGGTTCAAATCCTACCAGGGCAGCTGGTAGAATTTAAATTCTCTGTTACGGTGACTATGAAACTAACATCGATTGTCATAAAAACCCATCTGGTTCTCTAATGTCCTTGAAGGAAACTTGCCATCCTTATCTGGTCTGGCTTCTGTGTGACTCCAGATCCATAGTAATGTGGTTGACTCTTAACTGCCCTCTGAAATTGCCTTGCAAGCCACTCAGTTCAAGGACGATTAGGGATGGGCAACAAATGCTGACCTTGCCAATGATGCCCACAACCCATGAAAGAATAAATAAAATTAACACAGAAAAGTAGCCATGCAATTAGGAAGGCAAATGCAAGGAGATTGGAGTACAAGAATACTCCACACCTGGAGCGCATAATATTTATCTCCACAATCTACCGAAGGATATACTTGCCTTGGAGGCGGTCCACCAAAGGATCACTAGATTGTTAACTGGGATGAGAAGGTCTATACTGCCTGGATTTTTAGAAGAATGAAAGATGATCTAATTGAAACTTACAGAATTCAGATGGAGCTTAGCAGACTGTCCACCGAGAGGTTGTTTCCACTGGCTGGGGGATCTAGTGCCGGGATATGGGGCCGATCATTTATGACTGAGATGAGAAGAAATGTCTTCACTGAGAAGGTTGTGAATCTTCACAATTCTCTACCCCAGAAGGTTGTGGCTGTTTCATCATTGAATATATTTAAGTCTGGGATAGACATCTTTGTTCTCTCATGGAATCAAGGGATTTAGGGAATAGACAGGCAAGTGGAGTTGAAGCCCAAGATCAGCCATGATCACATGGAATGGCAGAGCAGGCTCGATGGACTGTACGGTCAACTCTTATGGCTCTTATGGCCTAATAAATATGGATGAAATTAACTAAGACCATTTTAAGCTGCAATTGATTCATTGTATCTGAATCAAAATTTCTACTCAGTGACAAATTGGGATTGGTTTAGTAGGGGTAGTTTTATAGTCCCTGGATCTTCCATAAGCCACCTATCGTTAAGTATTAACTGCCTGTTTTGCAGGAATCTTAGAGAGGTGTAGGGATGGTTAATGTGGGGAAATGGAAAGATTCATTCTGGAGCAGTTTTGGGGACAATTTTGAGGCTGGAATTGAGGGACAGTGTTGAGACTCAACTGGTTGAACTGTACCTTTCGGCTGAGAGGCCTTGAAATTGATCTGAGCATTCAGTGAAACATTCCCCATTCGCTCATACTGAATGGTACAGTCTTCCACTTTTCCACCTTACCATTAAATGTCACCAACCAATTACCAATAATAGAAATTGCAAAAAAAAAATGCCTCTCACTGAGGCTTCAGTGGAATTACAAAGGCTAAAGTTAACATTTGTTATACAATGTGTATGACTGGAACCAACACTTTATCTATATTGTTAGCTGGAAGCCTAGTTGGTTCCCTGACCTCATACGCCATAGTTTCAAGTATCACATTGCAGATCCTTTTATTTCTATTGGATTAGTTATTTTTTCAAAGCACCTTGATTGCTTGTCACAATGTACTGATTAATTCTTTTAGTAGGGGTCTGAGGGACACATAAAAATTACCCACTTTACTTCCCACTCCAATCACACCTCTGCTGACTCACACGCAAGTGACACTGACAGCAGTTATTACAAATGCCATGCTATTTTCATTCCTGCCTTCTGGATAGCGGAGGATGTGAGGAGGCAAAAAGCCATTGAATGATCAAGAATACAAAAGAGAATCAAGCAGGAAGAGTGACAATATAAAAAAGAAAAAAAAATTGCTTCATTGTATGTAATTAAAAGACTAGCAGGAATAAGTTGTCTCATTTTTCAATCTTTTTTGAAACTGTCTCCCACACACTACAACTGTGACACAAAGACTGATTCTATCAACATTGGGGGAAGGGGAGGGGGAAGAAGAGAAAAGAAGTTGGTGACTACTGCTTGTAAGAATATATTATGCTCCATTGCATATCCATATAAATCACTTGAAAAGTTCTATTTAGATGGCAGGTTCTGTCACATTGAGTCTGCACTGTCATTTTTTTTTCTGTACATCAGTAATTATGACAACAAGCTGCAAATATAGTGCTCCCGAAACTGGAAGTGTGAGCGAGCGTTATTACCAGAGCTTAACGTACGCTGCCTAAATGAACACACGAAAAATGCAGTTTAACATTTTTATTTTTATTTCGAAATGCTTTTCTCTCCTTCATTTTTATCTCCTCCTTAGTTCCTTCCCTTCCACATGCTCTCACGCCCAGGAATTATTTCCCAAACCAGTGAACTCCTTTCAGGGTTCCACCTACGCCCCTCCAAATTAGCGACTATCAAACAAACACGGGCCTTTTGTTTGACAATTTAACAAGTGGTAAATCATGAGAACAACTATTTTTTTTATCCATGTTAGAACAGGTTAGCATTCCCATGGTGTGCAGCCAGCATATTTTAACTGATCCTCATTCACCTACCTTCCTTCCAATACTCTTGTGGCAGGAGACATGTGTGTTAAAATTTCATAAAGAAGATTAACCTTAAGATTTTAGGCTGTTGGTTACTGGAATCTCTCAGTAGCTTGAAGCTAATCTTTTACCCTGTTAAGTACACTCCTTGATTGTTTGGGAGCGACTTAATGTTTCATAAACTGACTGACTGCAGCCAGTAGAGTACTTAACCTAGGAGTGGCTGAGCACCGGAGTTATCAAGGACAGTGGAGATATCCAGCTCTTCTCCACCCACTCCACTAGCTCTGTATTGATAAACTGCGTCACTAGTGTCCCGCCTTGAATGAGTCACGATTCCCTTTCGTTAAAACACTCAAAAGACACAAACCCTGTTTCCTTTTGACCATCCCCCTCACTAGCCATCTCCCAGGTTGAACCAGATTGGTGAAATCTTCATGTCCTGACACCATATCACCTTCATTACAAACACTGCCTATTTCTACCTCCATAGCACTGCTTGCCCTAGTTCACCCGTCTGTTGTTGAAACTCTCAGTCATGCCTTTATCACTTCCAGCTCGACAATTCCAATGCTTCCTTCTCAGCTTTCCATTCTCCACATTCTGCAAACCCTAGCTCATCCAGAACTCTGCAACTCTTATTTGACCTTGCAGCAAGCCTCACTGAATGATTACCGCTATCCTCACATTGCCATACAGGTATTGCAATGCCTCCGGTTTAAAATTCACATCTATGTGTTTCAACCTTCTAATGGATTGGCACCTGTTCCAATCATAAAACAATTTCGGGGAGGTGGTGGCATAGTGGTATTGTTACTGGACTAGTAATCCAGAGACCCAGGGTAATGCTCTGGGGATCCGGGTTTGAATCTCGCCACGGCAGATGGTAGAATTTGAATTCAATAAAAATCCGGAATTAAAAATCTAATGATAACCGTGAAACCATTGTTGATTGTTGTAAAAACCCACCTGGTTCACTAATGTCCTTTAAGGGAAGAAATCTGCCATCCTTACCTGGTCTGGCCTACATGTGACTCCAGACCCACAGCAATGTGGTTGACTCTTAAATGCCCCCTGGACAAGGGCAATTAGAGATGGATAATAAATGCTTGCCTAGCCAGTGATGCCCACATCCCATGAATAAATATATATTAAAAATGCCCATCCCCAGCTAACCCCCCTCAGTGCCCTGTGTTCTTCTGAGTCTAGCCTTTTATGCAAAAGCCCTCCCTTTGCTCCTACATCAAAGCATCTCAACCCTTTGTGTAATAGCACACTCTTGTGGCCATTTGTGCATGTATGTATATAAGCAAACTGGAATAAACCAGTTGGTTGGTTACTTGAACTTCAAGTGGCTCTGAGTCCCTTTTGCCCTGCAAAGATATCACAGTCTGGTGATGAGGATAGGATTGCATATTCTCTAGCTGAACAAGCTAGGTTCGAAAAGCTTCCAGTAAATCGGAGGAGTTATGAGACCTATTTGCGCTGACATAAAGGCTTAAGAATCAGGGTCTTAGAGAAAAGGCTGTCGTACATGTGGGTGGGTGGAATGACCATCAAAGATGGCTGCATCAACAGATATTATTGGGTGACTGGGAGAGTATTGTCATGACCAAGAGTCTTTTGGTGCATACATAGAGCAGCTGGAGATGTTTTTCACTGCTACCAATATCCTTGATGTTCCTGATAATCCAGCTGTTAATCAGGCAGTGGGGTAGGATTGCCAGTCCTCCAGGGTTGGCCTGGAGTCTCCAGGAATTGAAGATCAATCTCCAGGACACACCTCTGTGCAACGCTGGAGAAAAATCATTGTGACATTAAAAAAGATTTTTTTTTTGTCATTTTCTTTGAATATTTCTCTTTATCTGATATAAAAATATTGAACATGGGGAAAGAAAATAGCAGTTTGGCTGACAGCCAAACATCATCCAATTGGGTAATGAGTCATTTTACTTTCCAAATGGCGTAGGAAGGTATTGTGTCAAAAGGATGGGGCGTGTTCACCAACCAATGGCTGGAGCATGGGGGCAAGTCATGTGATGAAACCTCCAGGAATATATGTCATCACAGTTGGCAACCCTACCATGGGGCACAGGCAAAGGGCAATATTTCTGACCGAAGCAAGCCCCGAGTGTATGAAATTCTCAAGAATTTGCTCATCCCTGCCAATGCCACTGTAGGGCATTTTGTGTAAACTTGAGCAGCACAACAATCCCAAGCTGCTGGATTCGCAGAAAGCTATCGATTTGGAACAAGGAATCAGTCGCCCAGTGAGGGCATTGGAGAGTTTATCGTGGCTTTGTAAAAGCTGTGCATTCATTGTAATGTTGGAGAATTTCAGGAGAAAGCATTGTTAGACAGATTTATGTGCATTTTAAAAAGTTAACACATTTGCAAAAAGTCGCTGACATTGCTAAAGTTAAGTTTCAACATAGCTTGTCAAACAGCATTGTTCACAGACATGGCAGGACGTGACTTGAGAGAAATCAGAGTTAACAGCCACCAGCCGTCTGCTGAAGTAAATAAGCTGCAGCTGAGTAAGCAGAAAGCCCTAAAGACAGGAGCAGTTGCGTGAGCAAACCCTGTTGCCAGTGCTTAGGCCAACATTGGGTACAGAATTGTCCATTCTGGAAACAGAGCACTACTGCTACAAGAGGAAGCGTCTTCTCGCCAAGGCATGTCGAAAACACGTGAATGAAGAAAATGCTGGCTAGAAGGAATGGCATTCACTGCATGCGATTGTTGAACAGCACCAGGTTGATGAGGGGTCGGTTGAAACCCTTGTGATCTGAAGCATACAGATGTCCAGTGGAAATTTGTAGGGGCATTGTGGTCCAAGTAGCATTGGGTGGAGCTCCAAGGAACGTGGCGGTGGACAGACAGTGTGATTCCTGCATCAATATACTGTGAAAACGTTAAGTCAACATCAGTTAGATAAAACACGCATAGAATTATAAAGTTATGGAGGAGAGAAAATTCCCTTTATGTGAACTATATCAGTTCCAGCCACATGCAAAAGGCAATGAGCAAAACTGCCCATGATTGTAGAGAAGCATGAGAAACCAGCCTTGTTAGGAAGAAACTGCTTAACAGTAGTTCAATTAAACTGGCTTGAGCTTTTTTGCACAGAAACAAAATTCATAACACAAGACGACGTGATCGGCAGATGTTTAGTGAAACTGGCAAACTGATTCACTGATACAAGGCCAACGTGCGAGTTCAGAGGAATGAAGACCAGTTTATGGTAAGCCTCATCCAGTACCCTGGGCTCTACGTAGAGCAAGAGCTGAAAAGCTGTGAGACTGAGAATCATCTCTAAAATAGAACAGAGTAATTGGACTACTCCCATAGTGATTGTACTAAAGTCAGATGGTAGAGTAAGAATGTGTGTGGATTATAAAGTAACCATAAATCAGGTATTAGAATGACTCCAGAATGGTGTGTCACCTTCCTGGTGCCAGGGTCAAGGATGTTTCAGAACAGCTGCAGGACATTATTTTGGTGGAGGGTGAACAGCCAGAGGTCATGGTCCAGATTGGGAAAAGGGGTAAGGTCCTGAAAGCAGATTTTAGGGAGTTAGGAAGGGAATAAAAAAGCAGGACCTCAAGAGCAGGCCTACTCCCAGCGCCAATTGCTAGTGAGCATAGGGGAAAAGGAATATTGAGCAGTTCAACACGTGGCTGGAGAAATGGAGTAAGAGGTAGGGCTTTAGATTTCTGAGGCACTGGGACCAGTTGTGGGGCAGGTGGGACCTGTATAAGAAGGATGGTTTACACCTTAACAGGACTGGGACCAATGTTCTTGCGGGGAGGTTTGCTACTGCTGTTGGGAAGGGTTTAAACTGGATTGGCAGAGGGGTGGGAACCTGAAGGGAAATTCAGAGTGGAAAGGAGAAAAACTGACAGTGGGAAGTGGAGAATTATTAACTGATAAGGAGGATGTATCAGAGAGCAGTATCAAGGTAGATAAAATAGTTGGAGAGTTTGATAGAATTAGAGTAGGCAATAGACATCAGATGAGGTCAGAGTAGGAGAAAAAGTGAAAAGGCCTAAATCAGGTTTAATGTGCATGTACATGAATGTACGGGGTGTGATTAATAAGACAGGTTAACAAATAGAATTACAATATTATTGCTATAACAGAGACCTGGCTCAAAGAAGGGCAAGACTGGGAGTTGAAAATTCCTGGGTACAAGGTGTTTAGGAGATACAGGAAAGGAAGGAAAGGTGGGTGGGGATTGGCAGTATTGATTAAAGATGGTCTTACAGTCCTAAAAAGAAAGGATGTTCCAGAGGGGTCAAGGACAGAATCTATCTGGCTAGAGATGAGGAATGAAAAAGGTGCAATAACATTGATTGGTATAGAATGTAGTGGAAAGGATGTAGAGAAACAAACCTGCAAATAAATCACAGAGAGGTGCAAGAATTATCGAGCAATTATAATGGGGTCTTCAATTATCCAAATATAGACTGGGATAAGAATAGTGCAAAGGTTCAAGAGGGGCAAGAGTTCCTGGGATGTGTCTAAGATAATTTTCTGCAGCCGTATGTTTCCAGTCCAATGGGAGGGCAGGCACTGTTGGACCTGATTCTGGGGAATGAGTTGGCCCAAGTGAATCAAATATCAGTAGAGAGCATTTAGGGGACAGTGGCCATTGTATCATAAGGTTTAGGCTGGTCATGTGCAAAGACAAAGAAAAGTCCAGAGCAGGGATAATTATGTGGGAGGAAGCCAACTTCAGTGGGATGAGAATGCATCTGAGTCAAGTGACTTGGAATCAAATGTTGGCAAGAAAGATGGTGGCTGAACAATGGGCCACCTTCAAAGAGAAAGTATTGCAGGCAATGTCAAGGTATATTTGCATGAAGGGGAAAGGTAGGACAAATAAATCCAGAACACCCTGGATGATGAAGGAGATAGAGAGGAAGATGAAAAGGAAGAATGTGCATATGTCAACTGTCATGTAGAAAATACAATGGAGAATCAGGCTGAATATAGAAGGACCAGAGCGGAAGTGCAAAATCTAATAAGAAAAGCAAGGAAAGAGCATGAAAAGAAATTGGTTTTCTGTAAGCATATAAATAATGAAAGGGTGGTAAAGGAAAGAATAGGGCTGATTACAAATAAAAAAAAAGGAGGAGAAATTAGCAGAGGTATTAAACAAGTATTTTGCATCTGTGTTTACAAAGGAAGAAGATGTTACCCAGGCCAAGGTGAGAGAGGAGGTAACTGATACACTCAAAGAATTTACAATTGAGGAAAAGGAGGCGTGAGAAAGGCTGTCTTAACTTAAAGTAAATAAGGCACCAGGACTGGATGAGATGAATCCAAGGGTACTGAGGGAAGTGAAAGTGGAAATTGCAGAGGCATTAGTGATAATTCTTCAGTCTTCTTTAGATACAGGGGAGATGCCAGAGGACTGGAGAAGTGTGACTGTTACACCCTTGTTCAAAAAGGCATGCAAGGGTAAAGCCAGACTACAGACCAATCAGTTTCTTTTTATTCATTTATGGGATGTGGATTCCGCTGGCTAGGCTAGAATTTATTGTCCATCCGTAATTGCCTTTGAGAAGGTAGTGCTGAACTGCCTTCTTGAACCACTGCAGTCTATGTGGTACAGGTACACCAACAGTGCTGTTAGGGAGGGAATTCCAGGATTTTGACCCAATGACAGTGAAGGAATGGCAATATATTTCCAAGTCAGGTTGATGAGTGGCTTGGAGGGAACTTCCAGGTGGTGGTGTTCCCATGTGCCTGCTGCCCTTGTCCTTCAAGATGGTAGTGATCAGCTGATAAAGGCTGTATATATATGAGGAGCCAGGATTGTAATTCCTGAATTTTAAGATCACAGTTGCTGTGAGATCTTCATGATCAACACTTTGGAGTAAGCTTGACAAAGCGTCTGGCGAGAAGCTATCTTTGGTGCCCAGGATTATATAAGGACATTAGAAGGCACAGTGAAAGAGCAAAGAATGTGTCAAGCAGTAGAAATGAAGCTGCCATCGGTACCTTTGTAACCATGGAAATGCCCCGTAGTTTTTGCAGAATTTGAAGGGCAGCAGGTCTTCATTGTGATAGATTGCCATTCGAAGTGGGTTGAGGGGTTTCTGATGATTCAAACCACAACTAGAAAAATTCTTGATATTTTGCATAGTTTATTTGCTGCTTATGGGCTCCCAGAGGAAATTGTGTCCAACAACAAACTTCAGTTTTGTTCAGAAGAGTTTGTAAAATTCATGAGAATGAATGGGGTAAAACATGTTAGTGCAGCAGAGCACATAGTACAAATTATTAACCGTGCTCTTGCTAAACAAATTTTGAACATAAATGGGAAGAAATGTTAGTTGTCATTGACTCACAAACTGGCAAATGTTTTGTTTATTTACCATGGCACATCTCACACTACTACTGGCAGAACACCAGTTGAATTGTTTCTCAGAAGAGAGCCTAGAATGAGGTCTCCATTGCTGAAACCATATTTAATACAGTCAGTAGAAGATAAAAAATCCAGTCAGGAAGAGATTTATGATGGAGGTAGAGTCAGAGAAAGAAGGCTGAAGATGTACCACAAGGTTAAGGTGAAATATTGTCATCATAAGTTGTTGAAGTGGTTACCAGGAAGAGTCGTGAAAATATATGGGCCTTGCATATATTTGGACAAAATGTTTGGTTGTGGAAAGGTTAGGTTTGCACATATCATGTTTTATCTTTAGAGGTTTACAAAGTAGAAGGAAGTTAGGAAGAATCAAATGAGTCTGATGAATCGGATAGTTGGGATACGAGTAGAGTACCAATAGTTTCTCCAGTGCAAGTCATACCTGAAACCAGTTCAGATCCGAATCAGAGTCAGACAGACATGAGTCTGTCTGAAGTGGAAACTCCCATTGAAGTTCAAGGTCAAAATCAGTCTTGTTGGAGAACACATCTCCTCAGACACAGGTTAAGATGGGTCAAGGTCCCAAGTTCTGAAAGTTTGGGTCAAGAATGGAGGTAACAACTTGGGAACAGAAAACAGTGATTAAGTTAGATTTGTAAACAAAAGAAAAACAAGGTCCAGAGTCTCTGTGCGATGTGTAAAATGACGCACGGTAACGTTGGAAGTGCATCCCGACGTCATTGTACATCATTCAGATCTTCAGTTCGGCAGGCGCACACCAAAGTTAGCTGCGTGCCCGCCGGACTGTCAAATGCCTGTTAAGGCCATTTAAAAACCAATTAAAATAATTAACTGAGCTGCCCATCCAACCTTAAGGTTGGCGAGCAAGTGAAGAGCCTAGGCAGCCCTCACATTTATCATGAAACCCCAACCACGGGCAGGATGAAGTTTCATGAAGGTTTTTAAAGTTTAATAAAAATTTTTAATAAAATTTATTGACATGTCCTAGCTCATGTAACACTGTCACATGAGGGGACATGTCTTAATTTTGTTTTCCTTTATTAAAACTGTTAAAATTCAAATTAATCTCTGTGAGGCAGGTCTGCGCCTCAGGGAGATATCTGTGTTCTTTTGCGTGCATGTCCCAACTCAGGGAATCCCCTCCTGTCCACATAGGGAGCGCTTAGCACTTCCGGGTGTGTGTCATGCTGGGCAGGCTTTAATTGGCCCGCCCACATAAAATGGCAGCACGCAGCTGATCACGAGCAGCAATTGGCTGTGCACCCACCCGCTCCCACCTGACAGGGAGAAAATTCTCCCCAAGGAATGTGTAAAAGTTGCATGGAATTTCAACATTGGGTAACTTTTTCAGTTAGGAGGAAGGAGTGTGATAGCATGCTTTGTGAGCTGGTGCAGGCATGATGGGCTAAATGGCCTCCTTTGCACTGTAACAATTATGTGATTCTTGTGGCCATTTTCATATGTATTTACATAAGCAAACTGGAATAAACCAGTCTGTTGGGTACTTGAACTCCATGTGCATGCACCAGTATCTTTTTATGCTGCAAAGATATCACATTTTGACCTGGAATTTCCTTTCTAAACCTTTCTGCTTTCCTATCTGACTCTCTTGCTTTGAAACCATTTTTAAAACACAGCTTTTTGACCTATCTTTTGTTCACCCAGCCTATTATTGCTTTCTTTGGCTCTGATTTACATCTGTTTATGTTTCTGTAAAGTACCTTGGCATGTTTTTCTACCTTAAAGGTGCTACATAAATGCATAGTTTGGGGTTGTTATTGATGCCTGTGTAGTATTCACATCTCAAAACTTAATTCAAAGCAAACAGAGTCAAGCATTTACCTTAATGCGCCTCCAGTTGGGACAGAATGGACACAGGACACAGCACTGCATAATCAACTAAACACTTATACCTTTTGGATAATAACACTAAATTAATCATTATTGTCATGTCTCATCTGGTTACTTCAGGATTTCATCCTCTGCTGTGTGAACATTTTTAGTGTCCATTATCTAAATAATCTGCTTATCCTAATGAGCTCATTAATGTACATAGGACCTGCCAAGGTATTAACTCAGATTCAGCAGTAGCAGTCACTCTCTTAAGATCTCTCATTACTTGCTTTCTGCAGATTCTACCTCCCACTGCTCTTTATCCTTTGGCATAGTAGCAGGACCCAGGAGTATAAAACTGAAACTCCCAGATAATCTTGCATGTGTTCCTTTAAAGGAGTATTCTCCAAACACAGGTCAAACAGGCAAATCATTGATTGTTATAAAAACAAAACAACTGAGGATCCTGGAAATCCAAAACAAAAACAGAATTACCTGGAAAAACTCAGCAGGTCTGGCAGCATCGGCGGAGAAGAAAAGAGTTGACGTTTCGAGTCCTCATGACCCTTCAACAGAACTTCAGCAGAACCAGTTCTGTTGAAGGGTCATGAGGACTCGAAACGTCAACTCTTTTCTTCTCCGCCGATGCTGCCAGATCTGCTGAGTTTTTCCAAATCATTGATTGTTCCAGTTTGTTAGCACTGTTTTCTTGTATAGTAGGTGAAACATTCAGAATACTTAATGTGATGACCTTTACTCGTTACAATTAGTTCAACTTCTATGCTTGTCCACTTTGCTGGGACTTTTATTAAATATTAAGACATATTAGTGAAAACTGTTCCATTTCAGGCTTATGGCAAGGTTTTTTGTGTAAACAAATAGACACAGAACCCCAAAGTGTGCCAGCACGTTTTTAAAGATCAGATAAGTGCAAGGAGTTACACTGAAAATTAGGAGTGCAGGACTGAGTGCCTCAGTCCCTATAACTCCATAACCTGTCTGTCCTCGATCCCACCTAATCCCATCTAAACCTGTGCCCATCACTGCTCACCATTGCCCACCCAAACTTGATGCTGCACTGGTAGCCAGGTATTGGAGCACAGAGGAAGTTTATCAGTTGGTGCAGTAAAGAAGAAAGAAAATGTATTTAGATGGCACTGTTCACATCCTCAAGACTTCACAGCCAGGAAATTACTCTTTTGATATTACGTTACCAAATGAGGCAGTTAATTTGCATGCGACACATGGTAATGAAGAATAAATATTGGGTTCCAGATTGTAAGAACACCTTTCCTTTTCTTCAAAAACTGATAGTGCCACGGGATCTTTTGCATCCATCTGCATCTCCAAGGTTTAATGTCTCCCTGAACAATGGCATCTCTAATATTGCAGAATTCCCCAGTACTGTGCTGAGGTGTTAGCCTAGGTGACATCTTCAGATCTTGGCTTTGAATACACAAGCTTCTGACTCAGAGGTTTGAGTGACACCATGAGCCAGACTGACACAGGGTGGTGTTACACTTAACACATGCTCTACTCACTCACACTTGAGGTTTTTGACTTCAAACACATTTCAATGAGTACAGTGCATCTCGACTGTAATACAGGCAGGTTATTGGATCAGTTGTTAACTTTCTCCATGAGTATATTTGATTTCTAGCTGAGCAATAGGGTTCGAATAAGCTTAGAGAGGTAGAGTATAGGATTGCTTCTACCTGACACAAACCAAACTTACTTGAACACTGCAGTGCCAATGTAGGTCAATACAAGCAGGGTTATGGATGAGTGAGACTTGATGTAAGGTAGGACATAAGAGTAACTGAAGCTTAGGGAGGCCAACAAGACCAACACTGGACTAATTTAGTATGATAGGAATGAATATATATTTACTATATATAGCAGTGAGTTGACAAAGTATCAGAAGAGGCAAATGATGTTCTTGAGGTGGAAATAGTGATGCTTGGGATGTGGGGTTGGACACTGAGCTCAAGCCTAGATTGTAAATCATCTAGCTCAGCTTTAAATGGTAATTGGGGAACAGATTGGAATCAGTGGTGATGGAGCAGTGTTTGAGATAGGGGCCGAAGATGATGATCAGTCAGTTGTATGCTGAGTCATATTCTTATTGATCTGATAAGTGCCGAATCCCCATTTGAAACAGTAGGAGTTTCCAGTTGGGATCTGAGATTTGTTTTCTTGAATGCTGAGTTCCATGATAATGCCATGTTAATGAGCCATCTCATGATTTCCTGACTTTCTTACTATGAATGAACTGTGTGTTCAGTTTACACATTGCAATGAGCAATAAAAGCTAATGACATTCTGGGCTTTCAGGAAGCCAGAACACATGGCTTTCTTTTTGGTTTTCTGCATTGGAGTCCTGTCTCTTTTCTTTGTCCTGGGCTTGATGTGGAGTGGTGTTCCTCAAGCTAAATAACCAACTGTCTTTCTCTAACGGAGAAAGCTGCCTACAGTCCCCCGTGGGCCGTGGCTAATTACCTAATTACCAATTCTGAATCTGGGAATTGCTATGTTGCTCCAGAATTAAGGGCTTTTTAAGGGAAGGAGGAAGAGAATGAATGAATGAGGGCGGGGGTTTCATTACACTCTCAGTAGAGAGCAGTTGTCAAAATGGTAGTCCACAGTGATTGTTTTGCATCACTGAATTCTCCAAAGTCCAGGCAATGTTAAGGACCACCCAGAGCTCTCCACAAAATATCACACAATGTGTATTGGCGGCTGCAGTAGCATAGTAGCTATGTTAATGGTGACTAATGCAAGGTATGAACTAATGATCTGAGGACATAAGTTCAAATCCCACCATTGCAACTGGGGAATTTAAACTTGGTTAATTAAATGAAGCTGGGATAAATAAAAATTAGTACCAGTAATGGTAATTATTTGTACCAGATGGTCATAAAAACTCAGCTGGTCCACTAATTGAGAGAAGGAAATCTATTATCCCTACCTGGCCTGGCCCATTAGTGACTCATGGCTGACTCTTAACTGCCCTCCAAAATGGCCTAGCAAGCTACTCAGTCATATCAACCCTTCACTAGGAAACACCGAGTAAGAATGAAACCGGAAAGAGCACCCAGCATTGATTTAGGTACCGAATACAGCAATGGCACCGCCAGCTCAGTCAAACCTGCAAAGTCCTCCTTGCTAACATCTGATGATTTGTACCAAAACTGGGAGAACTGTCCCAAGTTCGTCCATCATCTTTCCTAACTATGTCCTGTCCCACTGGCAGTTGCCCTTGGAGTCCTCAGCTGACCAAGTTGTCCTGAAGGACATAGCAGCAACTGTGGACCTGACCTGAGTGATGAGGGAAAAACCTCTTTGACCTTGTTCTCGCAGATATGCCCATCAATGCATCTGTCTGTGATAGTGTTGGTAGCTGTGACCACTGCAGAGTTATTGTGGCTACAAAGTCACATCTTCACACTGAGGACACTCTCCATCATATTGTGTGACATCACCAACATGCTAAATGGGAACAATTCAGCTCAAAACTGGGTGTCCGCGAGGCACTGTGGGAAAGCAGCAGCAACAGAATTGTATCCCATTACAAACAGTAACCTCATGGCTCAAAATATCCCTCACTCTAACATGACCATCGGGGCAGGGGATCACCCCTGGTTCAATGAAGAGTGCATGGGTACATGACAGGATCAGTTCAGACACACCCAAAAATTATATACCAACCTGGTATTGCTGTAAGACCTGGACTGCATACTAAACAGCAGAAGCAGCCTGCAATAGATGGAGCCAAATAATCCCCAAACCAACAGATCAGATGAAAGATCTGCAGTGTGGCCACATCCAGTCATGTGAACATATGAAATAGCAGCAGAAGTAGGTCCTTCAGCCCCTCGAGCCTGCTCCACCATTTGATAAGATCATGGCTGATCTGTCTGTGTTTCAAATTCCACATTCCCATCTACCCTGATAACATTTGCTTCCCTTGTACAACAAGAATCTATCTATTTCCACCTTAAAAATGTTCAATGACACTGACTCCACTGCTTTCTGGGGCAGAGAGTTCCAAAATTGTACAATCCTTTGAGAGAGAAAAATTCTCCTCATCTCCATCCTAAAAGGGTGACCCCTAATTTTAAAACAGTGCCCCCTAGTTCTGGACTCACCCACAAGAGGAAACATCCTTTCCACGTCCATCTTGTCAATACCGTTCAGGATCTTGTATACTTTCATCAAGTCACTCTCACTCTTCTAAACTCCAGTGGAAACAGGTCAAAAATAAAGGAGGAAAACAAAGGAGAAAAAAAGGAAACAAGGAAGAGGCTCCATGAAAATCTCCACAAAGCAGTTACAAGTACCTTCAGCCAGAAGTGCTGAATGGATGATTCATCCCGGCTTCCTTCTGAGGTCCCCGCTGTCACCGATGCCAGTCTTTAGCCAATTCGATTCACTCCATGTGACATGAAGAAACAACTGGGCACACTGGATACAGCAAAGGCTATGAGCCCTGATATCATCTAGGCTGTGCTACTGAAGGTGTGCTCCAGAAATAGCCATGCCCTGGCCAAGTTGTTCCACTACAGCTGCAACACTGGCATCTACTCGGCAGTGTGGAAAATTGCCCAGGTATGTCCTGTTCACACAAAAAAAAAAGGACAAATCCAACCCAGCCAACTAATGTTCCTACTCTCAATCATCAGCAAAATGATGGAGGGTGTCATCGACAGTGCTATCAAACAGCACTCACTCAGCAATAACCTGCTCACTAGTGCTCAGGGGTTCTGCCAGGGCCACTCGGCTCCTGACCTTGTTACAGCCTTGGGAATAAGCTGAATTCCAGAGCTGAGGTGGGAATGACTGCCCTTGATATCGAGGCCTCATTTGACCAAGTGTGGCATCGAGGAGCCCTGGTAACATTGAAATCACCGGGAAGCAGAGGGGAGTCATACCTAGCAGAAAGGAAGATGGTTGTGGTTGTGGGAGGCCAATCATCTCAGCCCAAGATGTTAATGCAGGGCAATGGCATTGGTCCCTTTCCCTCCATCATAATTTGCCAAGGCTTCTTCCTTCAGCACCTCCCGAACCTGCGGCCTCTACCTGCCTAAATGAAGTAGGCACATTGGAAAACCATCGTCTGCCAGTTCCCCTCCAAGTCATTTACCACGTTAACTCGGAAATATATTAGCATTCATTCATCATCACTGGGTTCAAATTCTGGAACTTCCTACATAACAACACCACATGGTTACCTTCACTGCACGGACTGCGGGGGTCAAGAAAACAGCTTACTGTCAACTTCTCAAGGGCAATTTAAGATGGGCAATAACTGCTGGCCTTGCCAGCAATGCCCACATCTAATGACTGGATTTTTAAAAACCATGGCATTCATGAACAAAAAGGGGTTCTTCAACATCAGTATGCACATGGTCAGTGACTGCTTACACAGACCATGCAGCTTTGGGGCCATTAACTAGGCAACAGTCATGATTCATTCATTTTGAGACAATCCTCTGTTCTTGAGTTATTTGAAGGAGGTTTGTCACCCTCGAAAATTTTGACTTTCATCACTTTATTATATTTTCTAATACTTAAAATTTTACATTCTACTGAATTTTTAAAATCTAAAAGTGAAGGAACGTTTGATCACTTTTATTGGCATCTGTCTGGTGTCATTTGGGAATGAATGACACTTATTCCTCCCAGCTGTAACAGTTAATCAATTGTGAGAGTGGAGAAAAAGATTAGCAGTTATTCTTCTTTTGAACATGTTCCTAATAGCTAGAAAAGAAATGTGACCTCTTGTGACACCCCCCCATCAACCATCCAAGGCAGAGAGAACTTTGTTTTCCCTTCTGATCTTGCTCCCGTTCTCTCCTCTATCTGAACTCCATAGGGCCCTGCTGGAGCACTGTTGAATCCACACAACTTACTGCAGCTCCACAATGCTATTTCACCACCCCCCCCAACCACCCCTCCCCCCCACCCCCCCACCCCACACAATGCCACACAAAAACATACATCTCCCCTTTTAGCTGCTGCAAACCTTTTAGAAACTCGCAGTAGTTTTCTGTTTCCTAATCTGCAAGCTGTCTGAAGATATGCCGTGCATGCTGGAGAATTGCCTCAATCAAGCAAACAAGGGGAAATCTGCAAGGTGGGTGAGCCCAGAATTAGGGGGCATGCCTTTAAAATTAGTGGGCACCCTTTTAAGCCAGAGATGAGGAGAATTTTTTCTCTGAGAGTTGTGCGACTTTGGTACTCTCTGCCTCACGGTGTCATTGAATACCTTTAAAATGGAGGTAGATATACTCATAAAAACAAAAAAACTGCGGATGCTGGAAATCCAAAACAAAAACAGAATTACCTGGAAAAACTCAGCAGGTCTGGCAGCTGCTGCCAGACCTGCTGAGTTTTTCCAGGTAATTCTGTTTTTCTTGTAGATATACTCTTGTTAGGCATGGAAATCAAAGATCATCAGGGTAGATGGGAATGTGGGATTAGTAATACAAATAGGTCAGCCATGATCTTATTGAATGGCAGAGCAGAGTCTACGAGCTGACTAGCCTACTTCTGCTCCTATTTTGTATGCTCGTATGTGGATCGTGCCCAGGTTTTATTATAATGCACAGGCTGCTCTGTTATCAGGAAAGACGTGACCTGATGTGAACAGTGTGAAACAATCAACGAAAAGCCCCAATCCTGACCATATATTGGTGGGAAGGTCAACAATGAGGCAGCTTACATTGGTTGGGCTGAGAATGTGTTCCCCAGGCACTCTTGTAGCAATTTCCTGGTACTGCAATGATAATCCTCTAACAAACATCAGCTTATTTTGTTTTAGATGTGACTTCAGCTTCTAGATATTTTCCATTTGCTTATCATTGACTTTACTTTTTATTGGTTTTATTGGGCCCCACTCTGGGACTTGAGCACAAAATCTTAAACAAAAACAGAATTACCTGGAAAAACTCAGCTGGTCTGGCAGCATCGGCGGAGAAGAAAAGAGTTGACGTTTCGAGTCCTCATGACCCTTCGACAGAACTTGAGTGAGTCCACAAAATCTTAGGCTGACTCTCCAGTGTAGCGCTGAGGGAAACGTATACCATTGGAAGTGCCTTTTTTCAGATGAAACATTCAAACAAGGCTCTGTTTGCCCTCTCAGGTTGATTGTAGACGATAACATGACACAATCTTGAAGAACTGCGGGGAAGTTATCCCCCATGTCCAAGCCAATATCTATCTCCCAATCAATGTTACGAAAACAGAATCACATTATCACTTTGCTTTTTCTGAGAGTTTGCTGTATTGGTGGTGACTGCCACCTTCTCTACATTGCGACAGGGACTACGCTTCAGAAGTACTTCATTGGCTGTAAAGTGATTTGGTATGCCCTGAGGTAGTGAAAGACACTATATATATGCAAATCCTTCTTTGTGATATTCAATCGAATGCTATCTTGATGTCGAGGGCAGATGTCTCAACTCTCTTTTAAAATTCAGCACTTACATCTACTATGATATGAGCAAACTCACCTGAAGGTCATTTGTATGATTCACATTTAAATTAAAATTCAACCAATATTGTTCGTATTGCAGTGCATCTTTTCATATTGATCCTCACATTTTGTCCAGGTTATAATTTCCTGGTTTAAGGGCCACACTCCACCTTTTGGATTCATTGATTACAAGTGAAGGGTGAATTTTAAAATGTCTGATCACACTGCCTTAACAAAATGAGCTCTATTTCTGTAGATTGTCTCATTGATATTGTGCGTAGCAATGCAGCGGTGCTCCTATTATAATTCTCTTTTCATTTTGAGTGCATTCTGTGGTACAGAAAGCAGTTTAGGGAACGTGCTCCATAGCTCTGCGCAGCATTATCAATAAACAGAGAATTCCAAGAGCGACCATTAATACGTGTTTCGAAATTGCTTCTTCTATATGGTCTTCCTGCATGCAACAGCAACTTAAAGTTGCCAAACTCGATCATCCCAGTCAGCCATTTAAATTACTTTGGCGGTGGAACAGAAATTTAAAATTAGCATGAAGGAGTACTAACATTCCAGGAAATGTTAGAATGCAGCACAAGCATTCCTAGTATTATTAGAATGTAGGGCAAAAAGAAAGTGCAGGGAAACTAGAGGACTGGTCAGTGTTGGTCACTGTCACCCACTTATAGGACTGCAGGAATGTCTTCCCTTTTTGATTGGGTGGCCTCAAAAGAAGGAGGAACAAGTAAAATGAATAAAGTATTAGGATACACAGCCTTTCTTGTATCCTTTCTTGTTTTTTTTTATTATTTGTTCATGGGATGGAGGCGTCACTGGCTAGGCCAGCGTTTATTGCCCATCCCTAATTAATGCTCTAGATGGGTTTTTACAATGATCAACAATGGTTTCATGGTCGTCATCAGACTTTTAATTTCAGATTTTTTTTTATTGAATTCAAATTTCACCCGGTCGTTACGCTGGATTAATAATTCAGCGACAATACCACTATGTCATCGCCTCCCCTTTGAATGACTGTCTTCAACCGTTAAGATTTACGCTGAGCATTCGGCATTGGAAGCTGTCCCTTCCGAATTACTCAGAGCGAAATTTTGATTAAAATGATAATGACCACAAAAATTCTGCAGTGGGGAAGGACACAAGTCAAGATTCTCAGCTTCGCAGGGCCAGGAATTTTTTATGAAGCTGATTAATGCTAGGATTCCACAAAATATTTGACACCAGCGCCAGTTACAGCTGTGTATCAGTGTTAGAGCATTAGGAAGGGATGTAGTTGCCTGTATAGACTTTCAAGATTTCTGTCTTCCCCAATTGCCTTTGACAATACAATCCAAATACAAGCCGGGATCAAGAAAGGCTATCGTTCACGGAGATTGCTTGTGGAAAGTTGTAGCTAGGTTTTGGGGCTCCTTGCAGGTATTGTAAATTTTTTTTGACTATTCTGAGGAAGCCCCATCCTTGGAAAGCATTCCATTTCTACAAAAGGTACTGAGCCAGGATCTGAGAGCAGTACAATGGATTTCCAATGGACTTATACTCGAGAGGAGGAGGAGCAGCTGGAGGCTGTAAGGGAAGCCAGGTTAATCCAGCAGTGGCAAAGGAGAGCCAGACTATCCCAGCCTTACCTAGGGTCCAGAGAGCTAGGTGCACTTCCCAAGCTCTGTCCCAGGAACGCTGTCTCGGGGTGGGGAGTGGGGGGAGGGAGCTGTGTTTCAGTCATGCAGCTTTGGATAAAAACAAAAAACTGCGGATGCTGGAAATCCAAAACAAAAACAGAATTACCTGGAAAAACTCAGCAGGTCTGGCAGCATCGGCGGAGAAGAAAAGAGTTGACATTTCAAGTCCTCATGACCCTTCAACAGAACTAGGTTCTAGTTCTGTTGAAGGGTCATGAGGACTCGAAACGTCAACTCGTTTCTTCTCCGCCGCTGCTGCCAGACCTGCTGAGTTTTTCCAGGTAATTCTGTTTTTGTTATGCAGCTTTGGATGATGTGTGTTTTCTGCTGTTGGCCAGATCTGGAACTAAAGCCGACAGCACAGATGGCTCTCACCACGGCACAAAAAGTGACCGAAGCTCTGAGATTTTATGCCAGTGACTGATTCCAGGCAGACACAGGAGACTTTTTTTTTCAAATCAATTTGCTGTGACTGCCTCGATAAGACCATGTTATCAATGCTCTCTTTGCCAGAGCAACTCAATTTATGTAATTTGTCAGTGTTCCAAAGTAAATGACTGAGTGAGCCATCACATCTTCTTCCTAATTTGCTGGATTCCCCAGGATTGTCACATGTGTGGGATTGTGTACTTTCATATTTATAGGGATATTAAAGGCTTTTGTTTTCTAAATTTGCAGCTCATTTACAGTGACAGGCACAGCTTCTTGCAAAAATAAATTTACAACATGCTGGAAGCTGAAATGTCGCTTTCACACTCCCTCAGTCCAGTGTCTCATCTACATTTCAATAGCAGAGATAGCTGCTGGGTGACGAGGCTACGTGCAAATTCTGTGGTTCTCAATGCTTCTTCATTTGACTGCTGATGTTGCAGAGAAACTCCGCATTGATGCATACAGGAAGGTGAGGATAAGACTGGGCAAATCATCGAGACTCCCAAAGAAAGATTGGGTGGGGTAGAGGGGCTGGGGGTGAGGGGATACATTGCAGTGTGCTAGCAGCCCCATAGGCAAATTGCAGTATCCTGCTACATACTTTATAATTAGGAAAGTGTTGATAGGGGATATTCTAAAGGTTGCCCACAAGACTTTTCATGATACTGCTGGTCTGATGCTCTGCTAAGGTCCTTCCCTTAACAACAGAGCCCACAAGATCATCATGTGTTTACTCTGTGGCCATGCCTTACATTTCCACTCAGTTACATCGCACTCCACTTCACATCTAAACTCTCTGTCGTCCTTATGCTCACCACATACCGATCCCTCATCTATGCTTTCCTTAACCCCTCAAATGGGTGTCTGTGGGCAAGAGAACGGGCGACTGAGGGGATGGGTGGATGGTTGCCTATTTTGTCAAAGATAGTGGGATTACACAGCCCTGAACATTAACAGTATGCTCTTGTTATGACCTGGCTTGTGCCCTCTGAGGGGGACAAAGAAAACACAATCAACTTTTCACTTTGATCAGCTGCTTTGTGGATTTCTTGTGAGGAATGTGGTAACTGCTGGATAGTGTTTTGATATTATTCATTGACAGGATGTGGGCTTCGCTGGCTGGGCCAGCGTTTATTGCCCATCCCTAATTGCCCTTGAGAAAGTGGTGGTGAGCTGCCTTCTTGAACCACTGCAGTCCATGTGGTGTAGGTACGCCCACAGTGCTGTTAGGGAGGGAGTTCCAGGATTTTGACCCAGCGACAGTGAAGGAACGGTGATATATTTCCAAGTCAGGATGGTGAGTGACTTGGAGGAGAACATGCAGGTGGTGGTGTTCCCATCTATCTGCCACCCTTGTCCTTCTAGATGGTAGTGGTCAAGGGTTTGGAAGATGCTGTCTAAGGAGCCTTGGTGAATTCCTGCAGTGCATCTTGTAGATTGTACAAACTGCTGCCAGTGTGGATGTGGCACCAATCAATTGGGCTGCTTTGTCCTGGATGGTGTCAAGCTTCTTGAGTGTTGTGAGAGCTGCACTCATCCAGAAACGTGGAGGGTATTCCATCTCATTCCTGACTTGTGCCTTGTAGATGGTGGACAGGATTTGGGGAGTCAGGAGGTGGTTACTCTGCAGGATTCCTAGCCTCTGACCTGCTCTTGTAGCCACAGTATTTATATGGCTAGCCCAGTTCAGTTTCTGGTCAATGGTGACCGCCAGGATTTTTATAGTGGGGGATTCATTGATGGTAATGTCATTGAACGTCAAGGGAAAATTAATAATACCAACATTACAGAAGGAAAGGAAACTCTCTGAAGGCACTGAATCTGTCATATCACCATCTCCAGTTCCTAGAACCGAATAGAAACCAGTTCTTGCCATTGCTTCCTTCTCGTCTTGTGTCAAATGACAAATGTGGGTATGTCTTCCTCCAGTAACATGATATTCTTTAGCATGGTATGCTGTTGTTCTCTACAACAAGAATTAGGGATATTCTAAAGGATGGATTTTCGCAATATCAGAGAGCCTCTCATCATTGTGAAAATGATGGAAGAGGCTGAAATATGGAAGGCCCACCTCCGAACAGGGTACCTACCATTTCCGTGGGGGCAGGAATAGGCCTGGGTCCGGATTTGCACAGGCACAGTTCATGGAGGTAGCTGTCCGTGTAAAACAGCAGCTGCCTCCAGTCATGCCTGAGTTTTGTTAGCCAGGAGTAGGAAATACAACATGTGCAGATTAAACCTAGTAGGAGCAGGTCTACATTTTGCAGAGTCCTTTGGAGAGGTGGGGGTGCCCTTTTGAAGAGGTCGAGTATCTCTTTGGATATGGTTCTGGAACAACTTTGGGGGAGGTCAAGTGCTCTTTGTGGGAGGTCAGCTGCCCCTTGGGAAAGATAAGGTGCTCCTTGGGCTTGTCAAAGGTAGGTATGAATGTCCATAAAAATTGCATAACCACATTAACTGTCAACCTCATTGGAACTATCAGAAGCATCAAAATGAAATGACAAAGCCAAAAAAAAATGTTCTCTATTCCACTCTGTCTGTTGACATCAGCCTTAGGGTTACTATTACTGGATTAGTGGTGCATGACTGTTTTCACAACTGTCTATTGTCACAGTAGGGTGGATTCCATTTCACAGTTTGACAGCTCCAGATAGATATGGATACTTTGAAGAGGGACCGTGGTTTCCAATATTTGCTTTTGTAAGGGATTAAGCACTTTAATGAAATGTTTGTTTTTATAAGGATGTATTTGAAGAAGTGTAAATGCAGTGAATGGGTTTTTATGAATGACTTTTTTTAAAAATAAAATTTGTAATAGATATTTAGAACTATATTTTATGTAATCTTAGCATGGGTCCTGAGGTCTGTCTATGCTGGATACTGGGTGAGTTGACACAGTAGGTAATTATGGTAAAGGGTGATGGATGGGCAGAGGGACATAGATTGGCATGTATGGTGTGAGGGGCCATGGATGGTGGGTAGTGGGGCATAGGTTAGCTTGGGGGCTATGAAGGGCCATGAGGTTGTGTAGAGGGGCATACGCTGGCATGGAGGTTGAGTTTTAAATCTTGGTCACAGTTTCAGAGCACAGAGGCATGCCTTCCGCCCAGCCCGGTACACACACGGCAGCCTCCGCAGCCGTTCTGGGGGTGATCGGCCAGACACCCAGGGAACCACACCATCCCGGAATAAAAATCCCAACTTCTGGGGACCTTTTGCCCAGCTCGTGTTTTCAGAGCTGGGGAATTGTCCAGAGTTTGCTTGGGAGTGAATATCCAAGCCTTGGTGTTGATTGGCTGCTTTTATTCCAAACCCTGCAGTCACAAGCAGTCAGGAGGTAGGATGGACAGTGACGTTGGATTTTAGGGAGCCAGGACCTGGTTTATGTGACTTCACTTTGCCAGTATGTATGATTGAATAGGAAAGACTAAATATGCTGAGTGGCTTTATTTCTAAGAAAAGGCACTTGGCAGTGTCTAACATCTTGAAAAAAGTGCTTGCATTTCTGTTGCTCTTTACAAAACCTAGATATCCCAAAACACATCAAAGCCAATGAATTCCTTGTAATGTAGTCACTGCAGTAATGTAGGGAAATGCGAAAGTGAATCTGCACGTGACAAGGTCCTATAAATGGGCAGGTGATCTGTTTGAATGCTGTTGATTGAGGAAGGACACCAGGACACCAGGAGAACTCCAATGCTGGTCTTCGAATAGTGCCATGGGATCGTTTGTGTCCATGGGCTGGATTTTCAGTTTGGCGTGCGATACACACAAGTGTCAAATTGTGTGCGATGACATCGGCCAAGCATCCCGGTGTCATCGCGCACTCGCACGGTATTTCGGTTGGTGGGCGCGTGCGGGAGTTGGCAGCGCGCCCGCTGACAATTAAGAGGGTTGTTAAGCCCATTAATAAATTAATTAAAGTGAATTGTTCTCTGCCCATCCAACCTTACGGTAGGCATGCGCACAATTCAGCGCTCATGCTCTCCCGCCCCCACCCCGGCAGCGCCTCACACTGGCTGGGCATTTGTTGGCCATCCAGCATGAAATTGCGGTCGGGGTCCAATCGCAGGCAGTGGACTGTTGCGCGGCCGCTCCTGGTCCTGCCCACCAAACCCGTCCGGTGAGGGGAAAATCCTCCCCCATGCGTTTGGACAAACAGGGCCTCAGTTTTAATATTTCACCTGAAAGGTGATAATGAAGCTGACAATGCAGTACTCCCTCACTGTGTCACTAAGAACCTGTCCAGATTTTGTGTTCAAGTCACTGGAGTGACTCTAATAACCCTCTGGCCCAGATGTAAGAGTGCTACCACTCAGCCAAGGGCACACAGTGTTTGATGACTATCCTTGTAGAATACTCATAATGTTCGCTGTAACCCTGTTATCTGCCTGTTACTCACTTGAAAACATTCTCACCTCTGCTGAATTAGTGAGGCCATTAAATTTCTGACACTGAAAGGGATCCTTTAGGATTATGGAATCCCCAGCCAGAGTTAGGAACTTCCAGCTGGCTCATGCTGCTGGATATCCAAAAATGTCCATTCTCAAGTTTGATCCCGCAGCACTTCTAAGTCAGTCTGAAAAGTTAGATGTTTGCCCTTTTTCTCCTTTAGCTTCAAACATTTCAGTCCCACATAGGAGAGTCCACTCAGCTGTTCAGTTGAACAAAGCTCTTTAACGATGCAAGTTGCAACCTTACTGTGCCCCATCCCCAAAGCTCCTGGGGTGTCTCAGTGTTCCTGATTCACTCAGGACATTTAGTCTGCTTCTGCCCAATCTCAGTGGGTGTTAGTTCCACTGCACACTTGCACCAATGGACTGCAATGCCAGAAATTTTCTGTTGCACTAAAGATACCTGATTTAAGAGCCTGCATCCAAACACAAAGCAAACCAGTTTTGCAGTAATCCAAAATGTACACTTAGCGTTTTGTACAGAGTTTGAATGAGGGACTCATTAACTGTCACAGTACGAAAACGATGCTGATAGATTGGGAACTTACATTTAGCCAATTGATCTCTTGGGCAATGAGGAAACAAATATACTGTCAGTACTGGTAGCAGGAATTATTGACATATATTTAGTGATGGGTGAATGAGCACTGTACTAAACTATCCCTGCTTCAAACGGCAGTTTGCAATGCTGCTGAATAATTTACATTTCCAGTGCACTGTTGGCTTGAAAACACACTGGAATGTAAATGACTCAAAAATAAGTCTCATGTTTAATTTGCTATCCTCAGTCATTCATCCTAATTAACTTTCTCCTGCTTTCTTTGTCATGGATTCTGGTATGTATCCAAGGAGACTAGCATGCTTTCTTTATTGAGCAGCCAAAGGCTAGTGTTATGGACAGGGGAGGAGAAAAAGCCCTAATTCTCTTCCCTTACTATCCGTAATCAGTTTGGTTTTTTTTTTTGGAAAGGTGGATATGAGTTTCTAAGGCACTTTTAGCATGTGGTCAATTTAAAGAGCCAACATCAGACTTCTGTGGCTTTAATTAAAGAGGATTATTTATTCACACACACACACACACACACACACACACACGTGAAAATCTAATTGCTATGTCATTCACACACCGCACTCTCAAGAAAGATACAATTAAAGAAGATAGTGCACTTTCTACAAGTGTTAAATGAAAAGAATAGTTCATAGTTCATGTGTTTGGCTTATGGTAGGAGGGCTGTCATGTAGTCCTGGTAAAGAAAAAGTATTTTTCCACTCTTGAATGGTGGTAGAGATGGCTTCAAATATCTGAAGTCAGATACCTGGATTGTTGCAGGCTTCCCTCAAAGAGATGAATGTTCAGTCGGCCATAAAGCTAGGCATTGGTGGTTTTAGTATCAAGAGGTCAAATTTCTTTACAGATGTTCTTGAAGGTTTGAAATCAGACTGGGGGACTCATGAAAAGCTTTATGGCCTCCAGATCTTTAAAGGAAAATATGACACAGGGCAGAATTTTGCCCTTCATGTGCGATCACCGCCGCCAAAATGGGCCCCGCCGCCATTTTACGTGGGAGGCCCAATTAAGGCCCACACTGCGTGATGTCCAGTGGGAAGTGCTATGTGCTCCCTGTGTGGGTGGGGCTTTCCCCAAAAGCGAGAGTCCGCTATTTCAAGCATGTGCACAGAAGACCGCATATCTCTCTGAGGCTAAGTGCAGCCTCAGGGAGATCACTGAAAGGCAGTGAAACATTAAAAATAGAAAAATAAAAAAATGATTAACATGTCCCCCACATGTGAAAATGTCACACGAGATGGGACATGTTAATGAAGTACACAAAATCCGAACTCAAACCTCATCCCGCCATTTCCCTGTTTTCCATTATAAATTCTCCTGTCTCCGTCTGTAATGGACCCACATTTGTCCTTGCTAATCTTTTCCTTTTCACATACCTAAAGAAGCTTTTACAGTCTACTACCTTTATGTTACTTATGTTACTTACTTGCATTCATGTTCTCTTTTCCATTTCTTGATTAGTTTCTTGGTCCTCCTTTGCTGGATTCCAAATTGGTCACAGTCCTCCAGCTTATCACTTTTTCTGGCAATCTAATAAACCACTTCCTTTGATCTAATTCAATCTTTAGCTTCTTTTGTTAACCATGGTTGATTCACCTTTCCTGTTGGGTTTTTGTGTCTTAGTGGAATGTACATTTGCTGTTGGCCATGTAATACTTCTTTGAATACTAGCCATTGCCTATCTACTGTCAAATATTTTCAAGTATTTTCCAAATTCACCATAGTCAACTTGCCCCTCTTATCTTCATAATCTCCTTTGTTCAGATTTAGGATCCTAGTTTTAGATGAACTATATCACTTTCTAACTTAATGCAAAACTCTATCATATGGTCACTATTGCCCAATGGCTCCGTTATAGCAAGGTTATTAATTATCCCTTTCTTATTAGATCACACTAAACCTGAAATAGCCTGGTCCCTAGTTGGTTTCTCAACATACTGCTCCAGAAATCCATCTTGTACACACTCCAGGAAATCATCTTCCACAGCATCAGTACTAATTAGGTTGATCCAGTCTATATGTAAATTTAAGCTGCCATTTCTGTATTGCCCATGTTACATGCAGCTCTAATTTCCTGATTTATACTGTGTTCAACATTACTACGACAGTTTGGTGGCCTGTAAACAACTCCCACCAATGTATGCTGTCCCTTGATGTTTTTTTGCTCCACCCAAACTGATTCTACATTTTGATCTTTCAACCTAAGATTCTCTCTCACTAATGTACTGTTCTCATCCCTTATTAACAGTGCTACCCCACCTCCTTTTCCTCTCCACACATCCTTTCTAAATGACAAAATTCCCTGAATATTCAGTTCCCAGCTCTGATCACCATGTAACCACATCTCTGTAATGACAATTATATCATATCCATTGACCTCTATTTGTGCCTTAAAATCATCTACCTTGTTGTGAATGCTGCATGCAATCAGAGAGAGTCCCCTTAACTTTGTCTTTTTAACTTCATTCCACATTCTGATCCTTTTGATGTTTATCTTTGTTTCAACTCCCTTCTAATTTCGCTTACTACTTTTCTATTTCCTGCCAACAGTTTTGCTTCCCTCCAATCTGAGCTTCCCCTCAGTTTCCCATCCCACTGACAATCTAGTTTGCAATTGTCCCTTGGGGGATGTTAGTCCCAGTCCTGCTAAGATGCAGCTCATCCTTCTTGTACATGTCTCACCTGCCCCAGAACCAGTCCTAATGCCTCAGAAATCTGATACCCTCTGTCCTACGCCAGTTCTCCAGCCATGTGTTCAATCAATCAATCTTTCTATTCCTATGCTCACTAGCATGTGGCACTAGCAGTAATCCTGTGATTACTGCTCTTGAGCTCCTGATTTTTAATTTCTCCCCTAACTGTTCCCTCTTCCTACTTACATCATTGGTACCAATGTGGACCACAACTTCTGGATCTCAGGGAACCCCTGCACTGCCTGTCTGATCTCTTAGGCTGCCTGCATGCTCCTAGCCTCTGGATTGGCTAGTTCTCTAAATGTGCTATCCACAGAGTTCTCTGCCTCACGGAAATGCCACATTGACTCCAGCCGATGCTTGAATTCCAAACCAGAACTCAAAATTTTGCAGCTGGTGACACTTCCTACAGATATGTTTGTCTAGGACACATATTGTGGCCATGACTTCCCACATGCTACAGGAGGCGGATTCAACTCGGCTGAGCTGGCCTGCCATACATTAACTGTATAAGCTAATTATATTGTTAAAAGTAGAAGAACTTACCAGTTACTCACCAATCAACATCTTCTACTGCACCAGTGTAAGAATCAAATACTGGAGGGTGAAATAGGTAGAAAAAGAAAGAAGCACCTCTTTCCCACCTTTCCTGAACACCCTCACTCACCAAACCCCTAATTTCACTATCAGTTCAATCTGCACTCAAGTGCAAGTTGCACTCAGACCCCTCTAGTTATACTATCTGAAAGTCAGATGAGTCAGTTCTGTTGCGGTAGAAGAAACTAGAATAGATTAGTTAGCTAATTCACTGATTACAGCTGCTCTCCAGTAGAACTTGTTTATCCCTGCCTAAGATTGGAAGAAACATACTTACACAGTAGACATCAGTTAAATGTTAAATGCAGCCAAGACTAGATTTTTAAAAAGTGATTAACTCTTAAGCCTTCCTTACTCATCAAACTCCTAGGGCAGAATTTTGCCCTTGATGGGCGGGTGGGCAGCTGACCACTGCCGCCGAAACGGGCCCCGCTGCCATTTTGAGTGGGCGGGCCACCTGGCGGGAAGTGCTATGCGCTCCCTGTGCGGGGGGTGGGGTGGGGGGGGGAGGGATTCCCCAACTGTCAGAGCGCGCTCTTTCACGCATACACACAAAAGGGCACACTGCTCCCTGAGGCTAAGTCCTGTCTCAGGGAGATCGCTGACAGTGTTTCAAACATCAAAAATAGAATAATAAAAAAATTATTAACGTGCCCCCCTCATGTGACAATGTCACACGAGATGGGACGTGTTAATAAATATCACAAAAACTTTATTAAAGATTTGTTTAAAACCGACATGAAACTTCATCTCACCAGTGGATGAGTTTGATGTGTTATCAGAAGCCCCCTGGGGCTCCTGGCCTGCCCACCAACCTTAAGGTTGGACGGGCAGGGTCTTTAATTGGCTTAACCATCCTGTCAATGGCCTCAATTGGCCATGGACAGGCCGGCGGGCGGACAGCTGATTTCACTGTGCCCCACCACCCCCCCAGCCTTCCTCAATATTTAAATGGAGCGGGATGATGGGGATTCCCCCCATGTCATCCCGCGTCATTTTCGCATTAGCGAGCGGGCCCCGCCCCCAACTCGCCGACGACAAAATTCAGCCCTAGTTTCGCACTCCACTGTAGCTGCACTCAAGTCTTGAATTTATGAATTCAATTGTGAATTTGATACTGTTTGTGCCAAATTGTATGGTGGGAGGTAGTTCTTAAAACAAATTAGCTTTCCAGTAACTTTTTGTGGGCTTACGGAACTTCTGAGAATTATGGGGCAAAGTTTGATTGCCCCCAAAAATGGACAGGCCGATCGCGACTTGAGGTTAATGCCCCTTCCTTCCCCTCCAATGTGGCCACCACACAGACTATGCATTGCCTGCTTATTTAAATGATTCCTGTGTGCATTCATTTGCAAACCATGCTGCTGAGTGGCTGTGCACATCAGCAAGGGCCCCAAGTTCTTGGAAAGCTAGCACCACTTAAAGTTAGTCTGTATGACTTAAAGCCAGACTGCACCCCTTAAAGGAGAAGTGCGGCTGCAACAAGAGTGAGTGTACTGTAACATTGCAGAGAGCATGCTCCAAGATTCTCCAGTGCAGCATCAGCGGCCTTGGTGCTGGAGATGAACAGGAGCATCCACAGAAAAACTTCGTGAAGATACATTGGGAGGAGGCAGCCATTGGCTTCAATACAAGCAGTGCAGCCACAGGGACCTCGATTCGGGGCAGAATGAAGTTTAATGACCTCATATGAGTGGTCAAGGAGAGTGAATTAATCTTCAAACATTATACCTCACCAACTGAACCACTGGCCTTGCACACTGCTCCATTCAGCACACCTGCTTCACCCCTACCAACAATCTCTATGAGCCACAGCTCATACCTCACAGCGTAGCTTCTCCTATCCTTCACACAATTAGCACTGCTGCCAGCCTCAAAACCGGATCTCGCAGCTATTCAACCATGACAGCCACATCAGCTCAACACATTGTGCCATACTTGCTAGCACACTTCGCACTCTCTTGCAGGACAAGATGATTCACATCCAGAAGCTGCAGTAGCTCACCAGTTTGGGGTGGGGGGGTGGGGTGGTGGGAGCAGGGGGATGCAGTGAGGGGGGTGGGGTGAAGAAGGCCTAGCTACATGTCCTTACACTCAGGGAGGAGAAGGTGCTTGGTCCTCATGGGAGTGGAAATGACTGAGATTGAGAGCAGGGCAGGCCTGAAACATTTGTAGATGATGGTATGTAAATATCTAATCCTCCTCCTCACCTCCCACTACCCTCTCACCCCACAATCTCTTCAGCTTTCCAATCTACAGATTGTCTCAGGACTGTACTTCTTACTTTGCCTACCTCCCTTAACCCCAACCCTACCTATGTGCCTTTCTCCTTTCCCAAGAACTACAACCTGACCAGGTTCACAGGCGCAATAAAAAAAAAGCATCATTACTGCTGCCCAGGGCACTAGGCATTGGCCTGCGTGGTGGGTTGAGTACGGCCAGGCACCAGCTGCACATTGAGGAAATTGGAGTTGCGACACATCTCTGAATTCAAATTCGGTGTCTGTAAAGCATCATGTGAGTCGCAGTCTCAGTGTACCCTACGGAGAAGTCCGCTGTCTTGGCGAAGCCACATACATGCTTCATCTGCCTCCCAATGTGTCAGTGACCATCCCGATAAAGCAGTGGACAGCGAGCTGTGAGACATTGGATATGTCCCTGCACCAGTCTGAAAGGAGCCCATTGTGAAGAAGTTAGTGCCATGGTTGCCTTTACATCCACTGGCAGTGCCATCCTTGCCCTGCACTGTGGATGAAGACCAGCCTCAACAGGTTTCAGATTTCACCAGGTACAATATACCTCCTTAGTGAAGTGGAGGTATCTTGCACTCCCTTGCTCCCTTAGGTTAAGGGCGGAGAGTAGGTCCTTGAAGATCTTAGATGGATATGGCCTCCTACTCAGGGCACATCTCACTTTCCTCCTCTTCCCCCTTCAAGGAACTTGCTCTCTTCTGTGTCCCCTCTGCTCATTCTGTACTGCAGGCCAATGGGGTTAGAAACAACTAAACTCATGACTGGGAGCAAGTGGCCTGAGCAGAACACTTGTATTGAAACCTAAAGCTTCCAGCACTTGCCATTCCCTGTGGTCTTCACCAGCTTTAAACAACATTGCAGACCACCAAACGCCTCAACTAACACAGCAACAGCTGTAGAAATTAATCAGAAACTGACCTGAAATCATCCTTTTAAACACACTGGTGGGTTTCCTTTCTGCTGCTGAATACATGTTATGAAACAGTTATGAAAGGGTGGTAGTTGGAGCATTGACGTCGACAATGACGCTGCCAGAGTCAGACCAGTGTTATATGCTAACTGATCTACCTACTCTGCCAATTCCCTGTGCCCGGGGTGACAGTTTCACTGACATGGCATGCAGCATGGCCTGCACCTGAAGTGTATGTGCAAGGCACAATCGCCATTTTGGACCTGGAATGGCGTCCGTAGTACCGAAAATATGGGTGCTATGCAAACCAAATGTCGCGGCCTTACTAGCTTAAGAAATAATATCACTCATGATTATTGTAGAAACGCCTTTCCTTCGTAAAGTCTAGTCTTTTTCACTGCCACACGCACCATGTAGTTTAAAGTATTGTGGTGCAAGAACACGTTGCTTAGGCAAAATTATGATTTTGGTTCAATTTTTAGTATATGTTCATATGTGTAATAGTTTCTTCATTATGCTGAATGTTGAGAGATAGCATTGAAAGATAGGAAGCTTGGTAACTGTGGATGTTTATCATGATGGTGTCCCACTGTCCAGCACATACCCAAAACTTTGAAAGGCCTTATTTGTTACTTGACATTATCACTATGGTTGCACAAGGGACAACCAGCAGTTTTCTTAACAACGATGTATGAGGTAAACAAAAGCCGAAATAATCCCTGACCTTCCTGCAGATGGTGCTGCCATAACAAATTTTATTGCAAAAATGTGGTCTTTCAAGATCATTTCTTGCATCCAGAAAATTTCAGACTTCAGTGTTTGAAAATGAAGCCTTCATAGTTCTTACAGTTCTCTCCTGACCAGCCTCCCATCTTACAACCTCCATAAACTTGAGTTCGCCAAGAACTCTGCTGCCCCATGTTCTAAGTCGGACCAAATACTGTTCACCTATCACCCCTGTAATCAATGGCCTACACTGGCTCCCATTCCACATTAAAATGGCTTGGGGCTTTAAAATTTTCACCTCGCTTTCAAGTGCCTTTGTGGCTTTCTGCCTCCATCCCTCTGTAGCCCCAGCCAGCTCTCCAACATTCCTCTAATTCTGGCCCCTTGCACATCCCTGATTTGAATCCCTCCACCATTGGTAGCCCAGCCTTCAACTGCCAAGGCCCTAAACTTTGGAACTCCCTCCATTAACCTTCTCAGCCTCTTTAGCTCGCTTTCCTCCTTCAATCTAAACCCTCCCAACACAAGGCTCATATGTCAAATTTTGTTTTATAATGCTCCCATGAAGAGTCTTGGGGTCATAGGTGCTATATGAATGCAAGTTATTATTGTTGTGGTTGCATTTTCATAGTGTCTTAGCAAACTGAAACATCTTAAAGTGCTTCACATTCATTAACCTCCACTTGAATGTGGCGATTCTTGTTTTGTTTGGAAACATAGCAGGCATTCTGTGGGTCAACCGTTCCTCAAGCAGTGGTGAAGTCCGTGACTGATTTAAGTGTGCGTTTGCGGGGTTGATTGAGAAAGTAACATCGAGCAGCATGATTTCTCCTCTTTGACCAAATAGTGCCACACGATCTTTAGTTCTCACATGAGCCACCAGGTGGCAGCTCAGTTCACTATGACAGCCCCAATCCGACAATACTTCCTCAGTATTGCAATGCCTTGTACTGTGCTTTGGGATTTTGGTATGACTTGTGCATGTATAAATCTTAAGCTTTGTTTTAGTTGAGCGCCCAAAGGTTGGAAATACACCTCCGAGCCACTGAAATGAAAAATGATTGTTGTTTTGATG
Organism: Carcharodon carcharias; assembly: GCF_017639515.1. Classification (NCBI taxonomy): domain Eukaryota; kingdom Metazoa; phylum Chordata; class Chondrichthyes; order Lamniformes; family Lamnidae; genus Carcharodon; species Carcharodon carcharias. Next base: position 5,278,932 of record NC_054476.1, on the reverse strand, counting down.
AACTAACTTGGGAGATAGAGAGATGTAATTGAAACTCATATCTGTATGCTATTGTACATTAGGGGATTTGTTATGTTATATCCATATTGTTGTAAACATCCACGCTTGAGTTAGACAGGATCTGAAATCATGGATACAAATCTCGAGGTGGGCTGGCAAAAGAACTAGGCTAGGCTAATTGGCAGCTCTACTGACCCATCACTGGACTATTAACAACAGCAGAAGGTACAGGGCATGGTCCCACCCACTGGTCCTTCAACATTGCACTGAGGTCCGATTGACATTATAGATCCTGATGTGCATGGGCTATTGAGGCTTCCGTCTGTTCCTTCTTCTTAGGCAGCCCCTCAGGATCGAGGATGACTTGCTTCCACTCCAGGTCAATGGACTCAGGAATAGCTGATAAACCCAATAGGCAAACTGCAGAGTCTGTCACACGTGGGCCAGGGTTGAATGGTTGAAGTGTTGGGTAGATGGGTTATTGTGTGCTCTCGTTGATACCTCGACTTTGCCTCAGCATGTTCCCGATGAAGCTTTTCACTTTGTTCTGTGCCTTCCCAAACGAACCTCTCCATTTTGATTGGTCACCAGCCAGGGCCTCCCAGTTAAATTGGCAGGGATGTTTGACCTCTTCATTTCGAGGACATCACTAAAGCATTTCCACTGTCCGCCTGGGAGTCTCCTGCTATGATCGACCTTCGAGTGGAGCATACGAATGACATGTCCGATGCTCTATGACATAGAGCATTGTCAGGCACACAAATGACGTGTCCTGTCCAGCAGAGCTGGTTTTGGGTGATTAGCTCATCAATGCTGGGTGAGCTGGCTTGGGGGAAGATGCTGCTTTTGGAACAGCTTTCTCACCATCGGATTTGGAGGATCTTGCAAAACCACTGCTGGTGGTGCTTCTCCAGACTGCCTGTGCATTCCAGTGAGCACCTGGACTGTACACTTCAAAGTCTGGACCAAAATAGTGGTGCAGCAGTGACTGGTGCGAATAGGGACATAGGCACATGCTGCTATTTTAAGCGTGTCACTGGTATGTGATGGGACATGAAAATCAGCCTCCTTGTGTGAGGTACCAGATGAGCTGGTATATGTGAAGCATATTACTGTGCAGATACTGCAACATGTGTTATGCTACATCTTAAAGTGGGTATTTTCTGTATGCATCACCAGAACGGGAAATCATGTAATGTATCATGTGATTCAGACTTAGTCTCAGTTTGTTCTGAGGAAGCTCCCGACTCAGAAATGTGTACAAGTTCTCCAACTGTGTAAACCTGCTACCAACTCCTCAATAAAGTAACCAGTGTATTTTAGTGATAACCAATCCCTTGTGTGTGATTGGTGCCTTGATGTTTAAGTAAGCATAGTGAGAAGGAAAAAACAACAACAATGCTGCAGGAGGGCAGAGATGTTGTTTATGCTGTTTTGGATTAATTTAGTCTTCCCTCTGTCTACCGTAAATGAGACATGGTTTATTGTTTTCAATTTTACCAACAATGGTCTTTTAATTCATTCTTTTCCTGGACCTGTGCTGTGAGACCACATAAGATTTTTACCTTTTACTTTACTTGGATGTTAAGCGTCATATCGGTACAGGACTGGAGGGGTGGGAGGAGGGGTGTAGTTCAGGCAGGAATATCACAGGCCCATAATGGAGTCTGACCAATCTTCTATCTCTTTTAATTTGTGGAGGAGAGTCAGATAAGCCTGTGAGCTTCCTTGTCCAAATTTCCTCTCCACCCAGCTGATGCTTCTTGCCCTGGAGGTAAAGAAATCAACAAACCCCACCCCCAACCCCAAGTGCCATTCTATCATTAAGGGAGGAAGTGTTCAGATGAACCAGTGGCCTGAACATTCTCTCTCGATGAAAAGTCATCAACCTGAAATATTAACTCCATTTTTGTCTCCACAGATGCTGCCTGACCTGCTGAGTATTTCCAACACTTACAGTTTTTATTTCATTTTCTCTTGTATTCCTGAGTAAAGTAAGCAAAAAAAAAAATCCCACCTGAAGACATATTTCCAAATCTCTAGCCTTTTGATGATGATATAACTGCAGCTGTTGATAGGAAAATAATTGTGCTAATCCATTAACTTTGAGGCTCGGTATAACGCCTATTACTGTTGATATGATCTCCGGTCTCCCTCTTGGTAGACTAGCAGAGTCATTCATATTGAAGAGGCTGTGGGATGTAAGGGGATGGTCAGGACATGCTTTGTAAGTGCATCGTAAGAAATAGGAGCAGGACTCAGCCATTCGGCCCCTCAAGCCTCAACATCATGTATTGGACTACACAATGCCTCTTTATCAAAATTGTTTGTCAGATCTGCTGGTGAGGTGGTCATAAGGCCATGTGATACTTAATATACACATAACTTTGAACAGATGATCTTGGGGCATCTGGAGGACAAGCATGCCAACTATACCAAACTGCAACAAGTATTAGTTTAGCATATACTAGGACAGAGTCTAAGACACCTGCACCAATATATGTCACCATCATATCAGTACTCATCCAGCATCAAAATGTAACACTTTCATCATTAGAAACTTGGAGGCTTCTCAGGACTGAGGTGTCAGGAAACAACAAGTGAGTACAGAGCTCACTGGAGCAATCTTCAAAGTGAGGAAATTAAACATTGGGAAGATGTACTAAAGCCATTGTTTTTGATTCCCTCTGTTACTAACTATCGACTCCGTCATCTCCCTGATGACTGTTTGAGGTTAAGCCAGTCTGTTCACAACCTTGATGTCACATTTAAACTAAGATCAGCTTCTGGCCTCATCGTTGTGCCACCACTAAGATGGCCTATTTCCACATTGCTTGACTTTGCCCCTGTTTCAGCTCTAATACTGAAAACCTCATTCACGCTTTCATTATCTATAGACGTGACTAATCTAAAGCCTTCCTGGATGATCTCCCACGTTCCACCCTCTGTTAACTTGAGGTCATTCCAAACACTGCTATCCATTTCTTAGCTCACAGCAGTTCCCATTCCCTTCTCACCATCGGCCACCCGGTCAAGCAACGTCTTGATTTTAAAATTCTCATCCTTGTTTACACACCCCTCTATCACCTTGCCACTCCCTAACTCTGATCTCCTCCAACCCCACAGCCCTCCGCGATATCTGTGCTCCTGGCCTCTTGAGCATTCCTGATTTTAATCGCTCCACCATTGGTGGTCATGCTAACAGTTGGCTAGGCCCCAAACTCTGGAATTACCTCCCCACCCCTCTCTGCCTCTCGACCTCTCTTTCCTCTTTTAAGGCACTTCTTAAAACCAACTCTTTGACTCAGCTTTTGGTTACCTGACTTAATAACGTATTACGTGGCTGAGTGCCATATTTTGTTTCATAATGCTCCTGTGAAGTGCCTTGGGACTTTTCATTACATTGAAGGCATTATATAAATATAAGTTGTCGTTTTTGTAGTTGTAAGAATCTTGGAGCAATAGCAGAATATTCATTAATGTCTTGATCAGCTCCAAAGTATGGTTAATGGCAGGGGGGGAAGATGGGAAGCTTGCTCTCCAGGATACCTTGGAATACTGGATCACTGATTGATTTCACTGAAATCTACCTTGGAGAAAATTCTTTACTTGCACTAACGGTCTTGGCTGCTGTGCTACATTCTCAGGCTCCCTGGACACTCTAGACTTCGTCAAAGCCTCCTTCCTGGTGCATTTATTGAGGTCAACAGAGTATATGATACAACCTCTTCCACAGTCTCATCCTCTTCATTCCCTGTGGTTTTCCCTTTGTAGCATGGCGGTGGGAATATCTGGCCCCGCCCATGGTAGGAATCATTGTGAGCGGGAGAGGAAATTTGATGGATCAGCCAAAGGTTCGTTGACTTTGGGAAAATAATGGAAAACCCTGGCCTTGGTTCCATTTTCTAAACAGCATTTTATATCATCGTCACATGGTGAGCTATTGGAATCAGATGCATCACTTCCTATTTGTTTGATTATTACAGTTAGTTTGTGATTATTGAATGTCTGCGTTGCCTGTCTACCGAATGGTGGGCTTTTCAAAGGGTCAATGTCTTAATGACTCTGGAGACCAATCTGCCACCCAATGAGTGGCTGGGGGAAGAAAATGGAAGTGGGACACCAGGGAAGTGGGCCACGTTCTGGCCCGAATCAGTGACCTTTACGTTGACTGCTGTCTGTATGTCTGGTCTTAAAAAACAAGAGAGGATCTTCATCTTCAAAGTGACTGGGGCAAATTGAGGAGTGGCACCTGGGATAGGGTAGGGAAAGGTTGGTTATTAAGATTTCATTGCTGCTCAGTAGTTTTATTTTTGTTCAAACTTGCACTTTTCCTCCCACAAATAAAACTGTTTCGGCACTGCTACCCCTGTTCCCACTAGGATGGAGCTGGTCAGCTCCACTCCCATGAAATCCTGGGGGGAGTCAGAAAGCCAGCCCTCCATGAGCCCTTTATTGACCTCAACATGACCAATTAATGAGGCGGGTGGACTTCACTTGCCCGCCCGCTGCGTGCACTTCAGGAAGGGCAGCAGAGTTGGGGGTGGAGGTGGCAGACTGGCACACGTCGCTGGTGCCATTTTGTATTGCTGTCCCAATTCGAGATGGGAATATCTGTCCCAAGTGCTGGTACCCGGGTTCAGTATCACAGTGGCTAATTTCTGACTGCCTCCCCCATGCGTGTTTAATAAATGGGTGCACATTATTATTGCTCAGACTTAACTCATTGCATCTTGGTCATTGTCCGTAAAGGCACTAGAGCCACCCATTGCTCCTCGTTTACATTGCACTGTATTTAAAAGAGCTTGTTTAATTACTGGCAGGGAAGGTTTGATGAAAGGGCACAGATTGGTTGTTTTTCATCTGCTTTCAGCAGAACACAGAATGCTAAATGTCACCAAAGGCAGCCTGCAGTTGACTTGATGCCCACTTTCTCCTTCGGGCTGGGATATTTGATTGTTTTATCTGCTAAAGCTAGTCAACATTTGACCATGGCTGACCACTTGTAATAAGTAAAAGGACAGCAAACAGCTAAAAAAGTGACTTATTGGGAAGCCAGTGAGAATTACGCAGCGTCAATGAATTGGCGTTGGGCGAAATGCACGTTGCTGAGTGTCTGGCTGGAGGTTAGAGCATTTCTCAGGTAAGCTGATCAATTTCAGTAAAGGGCACAGTTAATCTGCTTCATTGAAAGCAACTATCAGTGTAAATACAACCTCTAGATATATATTTATTTAGACACTTTAGAAAGGAGCAAAGAATGTTTGCAGATTCTAATTAAATCATTTCGCTGATGGAATTTTGGACTCACAGCTGCCCTCTAGAAATACGCTCCTGTTATTAGTGTAAAAGATTTTCATCCATTTTGCTAATGTGCTATACATCCTTCGGAGAAATAGGCGTCAAGGTATTTTATTTTAAATGAAGCTTTATATTTGAAGATCTCAGCCTCGGGTGGTAAGCTGAGTGCCAGGGGAAGTGTAAGGCCATCATCACCTCTTGCAGTTGGTTCAGTTGGCGGAGAGACCGGGCTGGTGGGCAGCCTTGAGTAAGAAGCTGTTTCAGGTTGAAATTAGAAATGTATATGTTGAAGTGTAACACTGGCCCCAATGGCCCATACAAAGTAAAGATTTCAGAAAACTACCATATGCGCTAATACCAATGAAATAAATATTTGAAAAGTATCTCTTAGGATTCTAATTTAATTGTTTTAATCCCTTAAAAAGCCAGTATATCATTTTTTAAATCTAGAATTATCCTGGTTAAAGTGAGTTTTTGACAGCTATTTGCAACAACTATAGTTACACGTGTTTTTTTTTCATTTATGGGATTTGATGCTATACAGTACAACCTGGCCAGACATCTGCAGGATTCTGAGACTGCACATGGTCTATTATTCCTGATTGCC